>NC_062531.1:10681715-10794215 GCF_022655615.1 Tachysurus fulvidraco | reverse complement strand
TGTAAACTATTTAAGCTGTGATGGCACCTCCAACCCAGAGTGTGTGAGAATTTCACCATCCCACAGTGCAAAAGCTGGGCAGATCGGCAAGGGGAAATGAGTCTTTATCGAGTGCACCACCTTTGCAATCTGAGGATCTACTAAACTGAGCTTACCAGCCTCAAAGTCCAAAAGCAGCCCCACTCGATCCGGCTTCCCCACAAGTGACACAGGCACCTGCTTGTTAGTGGTCATGGCATACCACTTACTGTGCATGTATGAGAAGACCCACGAGGAGGAGTTTGTACCTATACACTCATCACGAGACATAGCTACTTCTGCAACACCAACCCGAAACTCCTGAGACTTTTTAACTGTGACTTCCCAGTAGTGCCGTCCAGAGTCAACATGACTATCAGCAAACACGACGGCCCAGTCCCGAAATCGCAGAGGGGAATCCTGGACACGACTTGGATCTAGACCCAGGATTCTGTAAATCACACCACTGTCTTTCTTGAAGAGATCGAGGCTGCTGTGAGCCGTACGCTCGTCCAGTTTGAACTGCAACTCTGAGACAGATGTATAGAAAGGAGCAAGGATAGACAGACAGATTTAGATTCACAGTAGATCAGATGTGTCCACTCTTCTGCACAAAGACCTCGTGTGGGTGCAGGTTTTCTTTCCAATCAACCATGAACCACACTTGATTCTACCGGTGAAATTAGTTTATCTTGGCATTCAATAAAATTGTGGTGTGGCTTGATTGGAACGAAAACTGGAACAGACAGTGAACAGTCTGGCAGAGAAAAGAGCTGAAATGTAAAACAGATACATGTAGATAAATGATGATAAGATGTTCATTTTGAGGTTCATAGACATTTCACACAGGCCTCATCAAATTACACCACTGTGATACATTTGTGGTACAGTTTTAAATAACTTTGACCTGGACACCAGGCCAAATGCAGTCAACCAATACATGAACTAAAGGTCAAAATCAGTGAGAACTGCATGGCTTTGCTTGACCTTCAGCATGAACAGATCTCATTGTCATTTGTTTGAGATGACAAATCTCCTTTTTAGGGCAGTCTGGTGTGCTGTAAAGTCTGTTAGAGATGTTGTAGTTTATGTAATAGACATTTATTTCAACAATGCTTATTACAGCCGAATCCTGACAAGAACGTGTTATCCGTCTAAACTAAATTAAAGACGTATTTATCAAAAATGACAGTGACTAAGTGAACTACTGACCTCTCTATTTATTTATTTATTTATTTATTTATTTATTTATTCATTTACAAATCATGACAAGCCATATTTATTGTACTCACGATTTTTTTCACTAAGGGCAACATAACATCTGCAAGAAAGCGGAACTGTCGGTTGTTTATTAATGAGCAAGACGGCGTCTGCGATCCGACCAAAGCGGCCGCACAAAAACAAACGCGATGACAACGCCATCTTGTTCCACATGGTCCATGAGCTTCCTCTCCTTCACAGCTCTTTCAATCGAGTCACAGGAACGGTACCGCCCACTGCTGCCACCTACCGGACAGTCATAATACTATGTGTCGCATTTGTACCTTGGGGCATTTTATTTTCATTTTCTTTCCAAAACATTGAAGGTCCAAGTTGACATTATTTAAATAGCAACAACAGTTTTTGGACTAAATCCATTTAATTTTTCTGTCTTCTCACAATGGCTAATAATTATATGAACTCAAAATTAAATTTAATTTAATTCAATTCAATTTTATTTCTATCGACATGACTCAGGTGACTGTGGGGAGGAAAAACTCCCTTAGATGGAGAAGGAAGAAACCTTGAGAGGAACCAGACTCAAAGGGGAACCTCATCCTCATATGGGTGACACTGGAGGGTGTGATTATAAATATACAGTCTGATAAATGTTGTACTGATGAGGAGGTTGTTATCCTCAAGGACCACATGTAGTTTAATCTCCTCTTTAGTATCAAGTCCAACTGGAGCTGGTAGATCTCTAGTTGCCTCAGGATACTCATGGAGTCAGCCGCATCTCAGTAGAGCTCCAAAATCTTCATGGCACAGAATACAATCAGAGTTGGTACAATTTCCGGATGCCTCGGGAATGTTATAATGTTTGTTTTGTCTATTGTAAAAATAAAACAACAAAAAACACCATTTGAAAAGCACAATTAATCAGCTAACAGCACTTCCTGAGTTAAAGTGAGCTGTAAAGGCAGGAAAACACTATGATGTACGGAATAGAGTACTTCAGGATCAGGGTTAGGGAACTGTGCCTTACATGACCAGATATTCTTTTCTAGTGCGTTGTTCCAAGCATAGCAGTGACACCGACATATATGTGTATGTTTATGTTTCATATAGGTAGAACACAAGCCTGTCTGCTGGGGTAAACCACTGCTAGGTTGAAAAACATTCTGCTTGACCAAAATGTCCAGCCATCAGTGGTCCAAAACAGATCACAACAAACACACACAAAATATCTGTATGCAATATAAAGACTTTATTGTTTATTACAAAATGGATATACAATACTGGATGGACAAATCATCATACAAAGATTATTAAAAAAATACTGCTGGAGAACATGATAAAATATTAATGAGTTGATGAATATTAATGATTTCAACTGAATCAACTGATGATCAACTTTAATGAATCAACTGATCAATCTAATCGACCATGATAATGTTTGAACTACAGCTATACAACAAAAATTAAAAGAAAAAAGAACAAAAACCAATACACAAAGTGTGTTAAAATGGACAAGACAAAAGTATTACACAAGACGGAGGAATAACAGAGAGAAATCTGATAATAAGATCTGCAATAACTTTGCACTGACTAAATATTTAAATTTTTATAATTAAATCCTGTAAACAGTCCAACATCTATATTATTTCACAATAGTGTTATGAAATACAAATTAGAATCTGCACGATCATGGTCACATTAATTAATAAATAAAATACTCTTTAAATGGTCAAATACAGAGACTGTTAAACTTGTGTGTGAAATTCAGTGTGATTATGTGTTGTGGTTATTTTTGTAAGATATTTGTGTTTGACGTCTCTCCCTAAACACTAAACCCGATTCCAAATAGATTCTTAAAATTCTCATATTCTCATAAGCTGAATAAATTGGCAACTAAGTCTAGATAATACTATATGTGCTTAGCTTTGGGTTTCAGTTATTGCACTTTTCATGTTTTTTTTTTTTTGTATTACCCTTTTACTGAAATCAGTTTTGCACTAAAGCACCAGTTGTTTAAGCTATTCAAACCATGGACTAAAATTCAAACCAATCCTTTTAACTCAATACTTACACCTATTTCTTTTTAATAGATTTTGCCTTTGACCCTAAACAATACCAAAGCTAGCCAGATTGATTGTGTAATTATAATATTCCACTTAACGAAGAGTGTATATCAGTGGTAATATTTTTTCTACCAAATAACCAAGCACTGTTTTAAAAAATACCTTATTTTCCTTAATTGGTGTAAAGTAAATGTAAAGTTTAAATGAGAATACCTTTAAAAAGTGTATGTGCAATACATTGTCCTACGACTAAAATCATGTTTATATCATAGAATCACGTAGGATATGTACTATACCAATAGACATATATAATATTGCATGTCCATAAAATGAATGAAAGCAGCTTCTAAGTCTTGCTGCTTGCTCTTGGAAAAATGATGTGTCCTTTAAACATGTAAAGAGGCCACAGAGACAGTTGCTCATGTGCCACAGCATCCAGATTCTAGTTGTAATCACGACCAGATAAATCCAGTTTTGTTCGAGGTTTCGTTCTCTAGTACTGCAGTGCATGAGGAATTCACAGTGAAGTCATAGGGAGCTTAGCTTCCAGGTTTTTTATTTGCCCCTTGTCCATCTAATTTCTTGGTCTGTGTTTACATAATAATGCGGTATACAACCCAAAGGCCAAAGGTCAGCCAGTGACTTGTCCAGCTCAGTTCATTCCATTTATGCATAGTCTGAATGGACATACCATCCTGTAGACCAAATATAGAAAGTGCTCAGAGTTTAATTATTTTAAATTTGCTATGTATTTCTATAGATCATATTTGTGTTTTTCGGATAAGCGGTAGAAAATGAGTGAGTGAGTGAGTGAGTGAGTGAGTGAGTGAGATATATGTGTTTTATAAAATACTACAAAAAGCACACTTACAAATTCTGCTAATAAATTCTAATAAATAAAGACCATTTACCTCATCTGAGTCTATATTATCAGTGCTGGAGCCAAAGACCGAGGCCAGGTAGGTAAGGTGCAGCACCGCTAGTGCACTAAACACTCCATTGATAAGATAAACCCAAAGTGCCTAGAGAGAATAAGAGAGAAAATAAAATAATTGCATATTTGAAGCTACAGTGTGCAGGATGTTTTGTGGACAAAGTAAAAATAATGATTGAGTATGCAGCAGTGAGTCACTATGACTAATCATCCTTATCACAGTTTTACAGCAAAAACTCAGTTAAGACATTTCTATTTTGTTTTTGTTTTTTTAAGAATGGTGTGATAAACTGCATGTCAGCCATAAAAGCCATACACAAGCTAATATCAAGCTAACTGACATCATCAGCTTCAATGCTTTTTTAATTTGCAAGTCCAAAAAACACGTGAGGTAGCTAGATGTGCATTGTGAAAATCTTTACACCATGTACAGGTGGTCCAACATGAAGAAAGGCCACAATGGTTCACAATGGCAGTGTAAATTAAGATTTACTCATTTGTTCATCTATTGAGAAGTTTCAATCTAAAGTGACTGCTCTATTCTGGTTATGGCTGCTGTAGTAGACATAATTTATTTGTTTCTATTTTTATTAATTGTGGATGGATACAAAAATAGAGTTTTTTCCACCACCCTGAACCATCAACATCTCCCCACATTGGCTAATGTGTTATTGAACCACTCTTTGCAACCTCTAACATATTTTTCCTAAATATCTTTCTTATGTTGAAAGCCTGTTTAAATATTAAAAAAATATTATTTAAATATCGTATGTTTTTGTTTAGCACATAGAAGTAACTGTAGGTTTGGAAAGAAAGACCCTAAAACTGGTAACACAAACATTAAAAATTTAAAATGTGAGAGGTAAAATACATTATATAAAGTAATACTTTGACTTAAATTGAATTTGCCTTTCTGATATAAAATCTTTTCCCCACCTTCTTGTTTTGGTGTTTGCAGTCTGAAGGACATCTCTTAGAAAGGACACATGCATTAAAGATGATGGACAGTCTTTTTCTTAACTCTGCAAAGATTAAAGATGAAAGTCAATGCAATACAAAGCAAATAGTTAAAATAAAAATTCTCTGATATATAATTTACAAATACAATAAAAAATTATAAATAAATATTTTATATAACTTCGAGTTATTTATATTTACATATATTGTAGACACTCACCATACTCAATATATGTCATGAAGGCGAGGGTGAATAACACAGCTACAATATGAAAGCTTAATCCCTGAAGGTATTACATTAAAAAAAAACAATAGCAGGTCAGTTGCGAAATTTGAGAAATTAGATGTTGGAAACACTTTGAGGATATGCTCATGTCCAAAAGAGGCTACAGAGACTCACATGCAGCAAAGTGCTGGTTGTGTAAGTGATGAGGATGGCCTGAAATGTCCCGAATTTTAAAGCCTTCTTGAATACATCTGAATATGCAAACAAAATCATATTAAGTCTAAACTCAAATTGCAACACCCTTCCTCAAACATGACAAAATGAGCTAAAAAATGCACCACCAACTATACCAACTCAGACTTACAAATATTGAGCCACTGAGACATGGGGAGGTTCCAGGAAATAACAGCCTCTGACATAGACCTGGGAAGCTCAACATTTAGTGGGTTAACCATTTTAAGGTCCCTGTAACACAAAGAGAAGTTTATTTAGTACAGACAGACAGCTAGATGCACTTAAGCTAAAACCAGTGTGCTGTGTTATTTTGTGTAGTAGTAGGTTGTGTTTGTTCTGTACAAACCACTTGAGATGGTCCTTCTCTTCTGTGAAGCCTGCACCTGACAGTGTGGTTGTGGTTTCACTCAAATAGCTTACAAAATAGTTACTAAAATGGAAGCCCATGCGGTGTTCATAGCCCATCATCCACCTGACAAAGTGAAAATATAATATACACAGGCCATGACAGAAATAATGATTACCTGACGTACGTCATAAAAGAGACATGAAACAAATGAAATGCATACTTAAAAAATGTTACCTTGCAATAAAACCTCTGAGAAGCAGTAGAGTGAGAGGAAAACAAATTATTAGAAACAAAGAAAAACATTAAAACAAAAGCTTCCGTTAAGAAATGTGATGCTCACAAACTTACTATGCACTGTAAATTCTGCATAACAGAAATCACATAACAGAAATGTCTTTATATACAGCAGTATTAGACATCTTAATTATAAATGGACATGAATGCACTTTTTATTTTAAACAACACCAAGAATAATCCTCTATAGTGCTGCTGTAGACCTAATAGTCTCTCTGGAAACATTAGAAATGTTCTCATACCATTCACCTTCACATATTACCTTGTGCAATTTAGACCAGCATTTCTTTGGTGTTTACAATTACATTTGCAGTGTAAAGTAAGAGCTAGTAGTACAAGGAAAGATCACCTGTTCTTCCGCCTCTTGTTACTGGAGGAAAAGGATAAATAATAATTAGATAAGATCAAAATGAAAATCAAGTAAAAGAACTGTATGAATCAAAATGACCAAAGGTTAATAGCTAAACCCACTGCCCATTTACCTTTTAAGAGAAAACATGCCCCATATAATATAGTTTGAATATAATTCCATTGTGTTCTTTCTATCATCACACAATTTGAGTAAATCAAGTACCTACTCACTTTTTTAGTAGTTTGTTCCCAAAGACAGGGATGAAGTAGGGAAAGAGATAAGGAGCTACACAGTTGGAGATCACCAGGCACAACTGGCTCTTGATCCAGCTGCTGATTACCTTCACCAACCAGGAGACACTCTGTTGAAGACAGGCTTGACCTTTACAAACTGTGTTCATACAGAGCTATTAGAAAATGCTTTTATGATGATTCAGTGACTTACAAGCTCTTTGCCTTCTACTGCCTCCCTGTAGCTGCTGAAGCTGATCCAGGGTCCAAATATGACAGTGCCCACAAAGTAAATATAGCCCATAAACTCCATTGGAGAGGGCACATTTTCCACTGTGCCTTTGTCCAAGTCAAATGCAAGAGAGATCGCTTTCATGGCAACTACTATCTGAGAACCTAAGTAGACATAGACACAGTTTGCAGTTCCAATGGAATTCATTACTGTCAAGTAAATATAGCATTATAAATTATTTTTCTATTGTTTGCTTCAAGGCTGACTTTTAAGAAGTTAAAGGGCATAATTTGGCATTACATATGCAACTATCACTCAAATACACTATTACAATGAAATATTCAGCATTATAAACTACCTCTCATTTTGTGCCAGCTGTTTGTGTCCATCATATGCAGCTCTCTGAAAAAGAATGTAGATATCTACTAAGCAAAGTGTGGGTATAGGGTGCAATATAGCTGTGGTTTACTAGGCAATGCAAAATTATTGGAGAAAACATTATACAGTGAATATAAAAAGTCCACACAACCTTACAAAATTGCAAGTTTTTAAAATATAAAGACAGAAATAACAACAGAAATGTTACCTCTTTAATGCCATATTCCAACAACAAAAAACACCCTTTAATAACTGCCCTCAGGTCACATTAGGTCTGGTAAATGGCATACACTTGCCATTAATTATGAAATACTTCTATTTTTTTCTGGATTTTTGTTTGTTGGAAGATCACATTAAAGATGTAACAAGTCTGACATTCATGATTTTATTTCTGTTTTTTATATTCACTGGATATAAGCATCCTACAAACATATGGAGTTGTCTATAGAAAAAGTAAAGAGGCCATTACTATACAACAATATGCATGTTTTAGCTATCATTAAATGTACATTTTCTATAACAGATATGCATGTAAAAGTTTTGCAAGTCACAAACCCCAGCAGGAGGTAGATGAGGACTGTGATAGAAAGGAAAGGGCCGCAAGTGCTGGAGTGGCGGCACAGGAAGAGGATGAGGTAGCAGAGAAGACTGAGCAGCACTACCCACACCATGTGCAACCCAAAGAACATGTAGAGAGTGTAAAATCCACATGCAATTGTGCTGAGGTGCTTTAAGTATGCAGGCAGGCGACCTGTCAGTGGTGATAGTCACACACAAAAGCACACACACACACACACACACACACACACACACACACACACACACACACACACACACATACACAGAAATAGATTCATCTCAAAATTGTAAAATGTATTCTTATGGTCTGCTGTAATCTGTGGTTCATGTACATAGTTAATAAATTCAATCTTTTTACAATCATTATGATGCCAAAACTGACAAGCAAATTATAGTCAATACTTCACTGGCTACATAGTTATGGTTAATTAATCCCTTAAAAGAGAAACAGATACATCAAGATAAATGAATTTCACTTCCATAATATTTGTGTTGCGAGATCCACATAATGGTACACACTGCATTATACATAAGTAAATGTGTAGGACTGTTGATGCCCCAGCTCAATCCCTGATCTTACCAATTCTCCACAGCAGTCTGCATGCTAAACACATGAGCAGCAGCTGCCACACTTGCAGCACACCCTGTTGAGCAGTTGGAAGCAAACAGCCCAAAGGAAGCTCCTGAAAGAATTGC
The DNA here is from genome assembly GCF_022655615.1 of Tachysurus fulvidraco. NCBI lineage: Eukaryota > Metazoa > Chordata > Actinopteri > Siluriformes > Bagridae > Tachysurus > Tachysurus fulvidraco. The sequence goes on along the minus strand of NC_062531.1, from coordinate 10,785,455 downwards.
TGCCGGCTGAGAGCCCCCATGGCTGTCCTTCAGCTGCTGAGAGAAAGATTAAATCAGTTGGATATCACAAAATAAATCACTAAAACTACCTTGCCATTAAACAAGTCTTTGTGAAGCACAATTGCTTTGAACTTCTGGGGTTAGATTCCTGAGTGTGTGGTATATTCCTCCCTCTGCTTTCTCTCTTAGTCTAAAGAGGCTGTAGGCTGGGTGTGTAAGTGTGTGTGCGAAGTAGGTGTTTTTAATAGCAGATCGGTGTACAGTTATAGAAGGAAACCATATACAGTGTTTCGTTCAAATAATTCTTCTGTTTTCTCCTGGTCAGTGTCACAGGAGAACACTGAAAGTGTAGTGGGGATACCACTGAATGAGAATGTGATGGCAATCCCACAAACACGCAAACACACACAAACACACACACACACACACACACACACACACACACACACACACACACACACACACACACACATAGGGCAGTTAAGTATAGCCAGTCCACCTAACAGAATGCTTTTTCGGAGAAAACTTCTCTTGCAATAACCACTCACTGCTAAATTAATACCTTAAATTATAGTAAATTACTATAACTGCTTAGTCATAAAAAAAAAGATTAGCATCCACGCTAGCATCTCTGTGAATGCAAAATTCACTGAATGAATCTCTGTGAATGAAAATCATATTTTGCTTACCCAGATGTATCGCTCAGTATACTTTGGTCGAAGTAATGCAGAAATTCCAGTCCTGTATCAGTTAGTTTAATTAATTATACAGCCTACAGTTTATGGTCCTGATGATGCTCTGTTCCTGATGTGCCAGATTTCCATTGATGCGCTTAGCTGAGAATCAGCTGCAGACCAGCGCGTTACCCCAGAAACCCAGCAACCAATCAGATTCAGAGATGTTCATCAGTGACCCAATCAGAAGAGACGCGAATCTACCACAGCTCTTGAAAACCAAAGGCAGGGGTACTTTTATTATGGAAAAATGCGTGTCGTACAACAACGTATATATGGTACAACAATAGCAAATATGTAAACACATTACGCTTTTCAGTGAGCATGATCGACTATTGAAGGTGTAAATAACTTCATAATTTAGAGAAATGGAATTGGAGGTGTGTGATTTTTTTTTATATTAAATTATCCCAAATTGTGAAATTAAAATAAAATGATATTGTATTAAACAAACAAGAATACCAACAAGTAGAAAATACAGAGAATAAAATAAACGAGAACAAAACAACAAGACATTTTGAGACTTTTTTTTATTTATTTACTAGAGATTTGTTTTGGACTTTTATTGCAGAACTCATCAGCCAATCAGATGCAGCAGCGCGGTTAGACTTTGGCTCGCGGAAGTGGTGCTGGATAAGGAATAAATAGAGCTGGAGAGTTGTTTTATTAGAAATAAGTATAAATTTAAAAAAATCTAGTTAGTGTTCGACTTCAATTGAGAGGTGAAGTCTAACAGGCAGAACTATTTTCCTACCACATGCCCAAAATAATCCGTGTGTGAATGACCTTATTGCGCATAGTCAGTGGTCTCTGTGGGGTATCTTTATAAACACAAAACGTCAAGTTGAAACCTTTTCTTAGCACCAGTCTAACAACACTCTAGTGGAAACTACCAACAATTCTCTTGCAAACGTTTCTGGTACGAGATAGCAAAAAAGATATGGCATACCTTCTCTCTTGTCAACTAAAGACAACACTGAAGCCCTTGACATTGAGGACTGCTTTTGTATGGTGTGCAAATCATCGACCATACAGCAGTAGATATGAAGGATCTGAATATTTGCACAAAAGTATTGTTCCTACTATGCACTACCAGAAAAGTTTACCGAGGTAAGTAAAGCTTCCTGGAAAATTGCACCACACCAAACATTTTATCAACTTATATTCAGTAACAGTGCTGACCACATTAAAGGTCTCAAGTCAAGTCAAGAAGCTTTTATTGTCATTTCAACCATATATAGCTGTTGCAGTACACAATGAAATGAGACAACGTTTCTCCAGGATCAAGGTGCTACATAAAACAAAGACAGGGCTAGGACTTAGTAAGTAGTCCTAGTCATATAAAATGCAACCTGGTGCAAACAGTGCAAGACAAGACAGTGGAGGACAATACAAACAAGACAGTGCAGGCAAAAGTTTACAAGAAAATACACAAAATATAAAAAAGACAAAAATAGATACAAAAAACAGCGCCGACCGACCAGTGTCAATATTAAGTTCAGACAATATAGCGCGCAGCAGGTCCTTGAGATAGTGTATAAGATTGTGCAAAAAACAGCAACAACTGAAATATTGTACAGTATGAGCAAAATGACTGAAATGTTAAACAGTGTGTGCAAAGAGCAAACAAGTAAAAACGTGTGTAAAACAGCATGTAAACAGTTTGTAAACAGTAAGCATGTAAACAGTCTGATGAATGTAAGCAGCTGTAAACAAGTTGATAGATGTATATTAGAAGTGTGTGTCTGTGGTGTTGGTCTGTGCAGTCCATACAGATGATGTGTGTGTATGTTGTGCTCAGTACAGTTCAGTTCAGTTATTAAGGAGTCTGATGGCTTGGGGGAAGAAACTGTTACACAGTCTGGTTGTGAGGGCCCGAATGCTCTGGTACCTTTTTCCAGATGGCAGGAGGGTGAAGAGTGTGTGTGAGGGGTGTGTGGGGTCATCCACAATGCTGCTGGCTTTGCGGATGCAGCGTGTGGTGTAAGTGTCCATGATAGAGGGAAGAGAGACTCCAATGATCTTCTCAGCTGTCCTCACTATCCGCTGCAGGGTCTTGCGATCCGAGATGGTGCAGTTCCCAAACCAGACAGTAATGCAGCTGCTCAGAATGCTCTCAATGGTCCCTCTGTAGAACATGGTCAGGATGGGGGGAGGGAGATGTGCCTTTTTCAGCTTTTGTAGGAAGTAGAGACGCTGCTGGGCTTTCTTGGTGATGGAGCTGGTGTTGAGTGACCAGGTGAGGTTCTCCGCTAGATGAACACCAAGAAATTTGGTGCTCTTGACGATCTCTACCAATGATCCATCGATGTTCAGCGGAGAGTGGTTACTCTGTGCTCTCCTGAAGTCAACAACCATCTCTTTAGTTTTATCAACATTCAGAGACACCAGGTAGTTAGCTGTTGCACCTCCTCTATGTATGCTGACTCATTGTTCTTGCTGATGAGACCCACCACAGTCATGTCATCTGTGAACTTGATATGGTTTTATCTGTGCATTGCTGCACAGTCGTGAATCAGCAGAGTGAACAGCAGTGGACTGAGCACGCAGCCTTGAGGAGCTCCAGTGTTCAGTGTGGTAGTGTTGGAGATGCTGTTCCCGATCCGGACTGACTGAGGTCTCCCAGTCAGAAAGTCCAGGATCCAGTTGCAGAGGGAGGTGTTTAGTCCCAGCATGCTCATCTTCCCAATCAGGTGCTAAGGGATGATTGTGTTGAATGGTGAACTAAAGTCTATGAACAGCATTCATACATAAGTGTCTTTATTGTCCAGATGGGTGAGGGTTAAATGGAGGGCTGTGGCAATGGCATCGTCTGTGGAGCGGTTTGGACGATACGCAAACTGTAGGGGGTCCAGTGAGGGTGGTAGCTGGGTCTTGATGTGCCTCATGACGAGCTTCTCGAAGCACTTCATAACAATGGGTGTGAGTGCGACGGGACGATAGTCACTGAGGCAGGACTTCTTTGGAACGGGGTCTCCACCTGATTCATGTGCAGGTATTATGTCAGTCAAGAGCTGCTGTGCCATTTTAAACAATCTAGATGAAAGAGCACAATGTAAACTCATGTAGGCGGATGTGCTCTTTTTACATGATCCACTGAAGGAGTTTTCATTATATCTGATATTCTTTATTTTTATTTATTGATAGATTGCCAGTTCCGAAGCTGGAGGACACGATACAGAGATATTTGGCAGCCCAGAAGCCCCTATTAAACCCGGAACAGTACAGGTTTGTTGTGAAGCCAAATAATCATATTGAATCACATTTTTAGGCCTTAAATTGATGAGTATGTATATTGTGAATTTTTATGTGCAGTAAAACGGAGAAACTGGCTCGTGAATTCCAGAATGGTGTTGGCAAGGAGCTACACGAGGAGCTTGTGGCTCTGGACAAAATGAACAAGCACACCAGCTATATTTCAGGTAAGAAGGTTCAAGCTACGCTTATTCGTGAATCCCAAACAGTCTCTGTTATGCTGGGTTTACATTGCATGATATTATGATTATAATTATCTTTTATGATTATTTTTTTTATGGTTATACTATACTAACTATGCTACTTTAATTGAAGCATCCATGTTTTTTCCCCACTTTCAACTAGGAATTATCTCATTTTTGAGCTAAAGAGTTCCCACACCTGATAAATATATCTCATAAAAGATTTATCGAGTCATATCGAACGAACGTTTTATAGTATAAATTTGACATAGAGTGAAATACACATTTTTATCTCCCACTTGTATAAAAGAAAAAACATTTTTGTTTTCCCAGCTCCATGGTTTGACATGTACCTCTCTGCCCGTGAATCTGTGGTCTTGAACTTTAATCCTTTCATGTCATTCAACCCTGACCCGAAACCTGAGTACAATGACCAGCTTGTTCGGTCTGCTAACATGGTGTGTTCTGCAGTTCGGTTTATGAAAACCCTGCGTGCGGGTCTCCTTGAACCAGAGGTGTTTCACTTAAACCCCTCAAAGAGCAACACTGATACTTTTAAGAAGTTCATTCGATGGGTGCCCTCCTCCATCTCATGGTTTGGAGCCTACATGGTGAATGCCTATCCGCTGGATATGTCTCAGTACTTCCGTCTCTTCAATTCTACACGGATCCCCAAACCCAAGCGGGATGAGCTATTTACTGACCAGAAAGGTCGCCATGTGCTTGTCATGAGAAGAGGAAATATGTATATATTTGATGCGCTGGATAAGGATGGTAATATGGTGAAACCAGCAGAAATCCTGTCACACCTCAAATACATTCTTGCAGACGCAACACCAGCTGCTGCTTTTCCTCTAGGTGTTCTGACGAGCGAGAACAGGGACGTTTGGGCTGGACTAAGGGAAAAGCTTCTACAGGCAGGGAATGGTGAGGCTCTGGGTTTAGTGGATAATGCTCTGTTCTGCATGTGTCTTGATGAGAAGGAAATGCGTGATCATATACAGATCTCCCACAATATGCTCCATGGGGACGGCTGTAACCGATGGTATGACAAGTCCTTTAGTATCATTTTAACCAAAGATGGACAAGCAGCCATCAATTTTGAGCACTCTTGGGGTGATGGTGTGGCTGTCCTACGTTTCCAAAATGAAGTCTTCAAAGACACAACAGAGACTCCATTGATTGGTCCTGGCACACAACCTCCTGCTGTAGATTCAGCTTCTGCTGTGCGGAGGCTAGAATTCAAGCTAAACCCTGAACTGGAACAAGGAATAAGAAAAGCCAAACAGAATTTCCAGGATGCTGTCTCAAAGCTAACGATTGATGCCATGGAGTTTAAGCAAGGGGGAAAAGAGCAGCTGAAGAAGAAGCAGCTCAGCCCTGATGCCATTGCACAACTGGCTTTCCAGATGGCATTCCTGCGGCAGTACGGGCAGACCGTAGCTACTTACGAGTCCTGTAGTACGGCAGCTTTCAAACATGGCCGCACAGAGACCATCCGGCCTGCCAGTATACACACACAGAGCTGTGCCCAAGCCTTTGTTCAACAGCCTGGTCAGCAGAGTGTGGAGCAGCTCACAGGTCTACTGCATGCCTGCTCCAAATATCATGGGCAGCTCACAAAGGAGGCAGCCATGGGTAAGTGCTGTTAATACTATTTTTAAAACTTGTCTGAAGCAAACTTAACTGTAACTCATTAGAGGTTTGTTGGACACATAAAATAAGATGATATCCTGAGTAGAACTTAAAATCATTGTAAATGATGTAATGGTGGTTAGTAAGCAAGAGCAATGAAATACATTGTCATATTAAGGACAATTGTGACTATTGCAGGTGCTGGTCATATAATTAGAATATCATCAAAAAGTTTAAAGATTTATTTCACTAATTCCATTCAAAAATGAAACTTGTATATTATATTCATTCATTATGCACAGACTTATTTATTTCTTTTAATTTTGATGATTATAACTGACAACTAAGTAAAATCCCAAATTCAGTATCTCAGAAAATTAGAATATTACTTAAGACCAATACAAAGAAAGGATTTTTAGAAATCTGGGCCAACTGAAAAAAGTATGAGCATGAAAAGTATGAGCATGTACAGCACTCAATACTTAGTTGGGGCTCCTTTTGCCTGAATTACTGCAGCAATGCAGCGTGGCATGGAGTCCATCAGTCTGTGGCACTGCTCAGGTGTTATGAGCGGCCAGGTTGCTCTGATAGTGGCCTTCAGCTCTTCTGCATTGTTGGGTCTTTCATATTGCATCTTCCTCTTCACAATACCCCATAGATTTTCTATGGGGTTAGGGTGAGGCAAGTTTGCTGGCCAATTGAGAACAGGGATACCATGGTCCTTAAACTAGGTACTGGTAGCTTTGGCACTGTGTGCAGGTGCCAAGTCCTGTTGGAAAACGAAATCTGCATCTCCATAAGGTTGGTCAGCAGCAGGAAGCATGAAGTGCTCTAAAACTTCCTGGTATATGGCTGCATTGACCTTGGACCTCAGAAAACACAGTGGATCAACACCAGCAGATGACATGGCAACCCAAACCATCACTGACTGTGGAAACTTAACACTGGACCTCAAGCAACGTGGATTGTGTGCCTCTCCTCTCTTCCTCCAGACTCTGGGACCCTGATTTCCAAAGGAAATCTACCTAATAAATTTGGACCACTCAGCAGCAGTCCAGTCCCTTTTGTCTTTAGTCCAGGAGAGACGCTTCTGACACTGTCTGTTGTTCAAGAGTGGCTTGACACAAGTAAACCCATGTCGTGCATACGTCTGTGCGTAGTGGTTCTTGAAGCACTGACTCCAGCTGCAGTCCACTCTTTGTAAAACTTTCCCACATTTTTGAATGGGATTTGTTTAACAATCCTCTTCAGGGTGCGGTTATCCCTATTGCTTTTACACTTTTTTCTACCACATCTTTTCCTTCCCTTCACCTCTCTATTAATGTGCTCCGACACAGAGCTCTGTGAACAGCCAGCCTCTTTTGCAATGACCTTTTGTGTCTTGCCCTCCATGTGCAAGGTGTCAATGTATGGAATAAAAACACTGTCAATAATAATCGTACGTAATTCAAAGCATTTGTGTGTAAATTTTAATTTTGCGGAGTTGGATCCCAAAATTTATGGCCACGACAGTTTACAGATACGCGAATTTGTGTTTGTTCAAATACAACTCCAAAATGTACGACTATGACAGTTTACACACACAACGCTTGTTTTCACAACACCTCTTTTTCACACACGAAAAATGTCTGCGAAATAACATCACGTTCACAGGCATTACTATCCGAGGGAAAATTAATCGATTCCACGAAATGCGCATGCGCCCCGCCCTCTTTTAAACCACTGACGAAATGGCGGATCAGCAGCCAAGCGCTCACTCATCGTCAGTGTTGTATAAAGTATTAGAAAGCAATACTTGAGTAAAAGTACAAGTATCATACTAGACAAAGACTTTGGTAGACGTGAAAGTCACCTTTTAAAATACTACTCAAGTAAAAATCTTAAAGTATCTGATATTTACTGTACTTAAGTATCAAAAGTCATTTTCTGATATTCAATGTACTTAAGTATTTGAAGTAAAAGTAAAATTTCAGTGATTTTCGGTAGGCATAAGAGCAGGGACGGTTCTAGGGTTTCATCTTTAGGAGTTTTAGCCCTCAGTGAGAATTTAAAACAAGAAGAGTTTTATATTATATATTATATGACTACATAGTAAGCCAAAAGTTATGGTATTATTAAATGGCAAAAGTGGACACCAAAATTTTATGCATGATGTAATGATGCCAGTCTTGAATCAAATCAGTTCATGTGTGTGTATTCTCTACAAACAGTGTGTCCAATGAATGCAGTCATTAATAAACAAATATTCACAAAGACCAGATCAATAAATGTTATTTTTATTTAGTATTGTATGGATTGTTTGCATTAATATTTTGTTTGTGCTACAACTCTGGTAATAAGAATAGTGAAATTTCACTGCTTTTGGTTGCTGTATTTGCAGCTTTCCGATTAACGTTATACATTAACGCCTCCAGCTCTGACTGCGCGTGCACGCTGCGCGTACCTGTGCTTCTCCGTACAGCGTGCAATGCAATCTAGGAGTAGTGATTCACCAAACCTCTCTTATTGCAGTCACACACATTTCTTCTGATTCTATTTTGTAGTAACGAAGATGCTTAGTGGAAATATAACGGAGTAAAAGTATACATTTTATCTAGGAAATGTAGTGGAGTAAAAGTGAAAGTTGACATAAATTTAAATAGCGAAGTAAAGTACAGATACATGACATTTCTACTTAAGTACAGTAACGAAGTGTTTTTAATCCGTTACATTACAACACTGCTCATCGTCTCAGGTAAGTTGTTTTTTCCTTACAAATTCGGACACGTTTAAGGGTTAGTTATCACTAATATCAGAGAGGAGTAATAATACAGAGATAGGTTAATTATAGTAAGTAAGATTAGCTCTCAGAGTAAGGTTACATTAGGTGCTTAAAGAATATAGCTGTTTAGGAGGTCATCACTGCAGTCTGTAGCGTGATGAGATAGGCCTACATAAAAGACACACACACACACACACCTAGCCATTTCCTGCTGCACTGACTGCCCATTTGACTTGGACCTTCTTACTTGTGCTGAGTGGTTTAAAAGAGGGAGGGCGCATGCGCATTTCGTGGAATCGATTCATCTTCCCTCGGATAGTAATGCCTGTGAACGTGATGACGTATTTTTGACAATTGTTTCGCAGACCGTTTTCGTGTGTGAAAAAGAGGTGTTGTGAAAACAAGCGTTGTGTGTGTAAACTGTCATAGTCGTACATTTTGGAGTTGTATTTGAACAAACACACAAAATCTCGTATCTGTAAACTGTCGTGGCCGTAAATTTTATGATCCAACTCCGCAAAATTAAAATTTACACACAAATGCTTTGAATTATGTACGATTCTTATTGACAGTGTTTTTATTCCATACCAATGGTCGTCTTTTTGACAACTGTCAAGTCAGCAGTCTTCCCCATGATTGTGTAGCCTACAGAACTAGACTGAGAGACCATTTAACCCTCCTATTGTCCTCCTATACAGTACAAATTAGGAGTGCTGAGTCAATATGACCTTGTCTGTTTTGACTGCTTATAAAAAAATGAAGTATATATGATAGCCTTTTTTTTTTCACCTTTTTAGTCTAACTAGTTTACAACATATTAACATATATTTTGCAAATATAATATATATATATATATATATATATATATATATATATATATATATATATATATATATATATATATTTGGTATAGTAAACCTTATTAATATACAAAAATGCCTAATTTTTTACTAAAAAATAATAAAATAAATTTTGAATTATTTTTACTATAGAGGCACAAAAGTTGATGCACAATTACAGGCTGGTATATTTCAAGGGAAGAAGATTGTTTTGAAGCCATTTTGACCATTTTTAATGTCAGCAAATAATAAAACCTGTTTTTTACAGGCCAAATTGACTTGAATGTTTATAAATCAAAAATTTTACAATTATCACCATTCTGTGTGTAATATCTATTTTACACTTGTAATATCTATTTTGCCGCCTTGATGTCATCCGATCAACCAACAACAGGCCACACACACACACACACACACACACACACACAAAAACATGCCATAATTTCACGTGTATAAAACTTTGTTTACCTCCTTGTTTTTTTTATTATACTTAATTTATGAACGATAAACCTTATGAAATGTTGCCATGTTTTGAGTAAAATAAGCAGAAATTATTAAATATTATTTTGGATAACCACTGGTCAAACATTACTCAAATAAAATATTATTTTGGATAAGCACTGGTCAAACATTACTATTTTGGTCAAACATTACTCAGCATATCTCCAGGCCAAAGCTTACTGATGCAACATAAATAAGAGAGAGGAAACAAATATGAATTGAATATGAAAACAAAACTTGTGTGTGTGTCAGTGTGTGTGTGTAAAGCTTGTTGGTAGATCAGATTTTGCCCCCAGCTGGACAAATGCATCTAACAAGTGTGAAATATTTACAAATGAGTAGTTTTTGTTTTTTCTGGAGGCCTAATGAATTGCTATGCCCAGTGTTTGTGTGTAGCATACTTTTGGTAGATCATATTTTTATGGGGTCAGAATTGTTTCGTTATTCTGAATAAAATACACTATGATCCACAAATAAATATAAAGAGTTTCACAAATATTTTTACAAATTTCACAAAAAGAAATGAAATTCACAAATAAATAAAATGGGATTTGCAAATAAAAAAAATATTTATAAATTGTATTTATTTGCGAATTGCTTCCTGCTCATTGTGAATCGCGTTCTGTGCATTTATGAATCACGGCACGCATTTGTGGATTGCGTTCTGTGCATTTGTGGATTTGAAACATTTCTAACGTCAAGACGTGCACAAGAATCCACAAATAGGTGGACTCCGCCCACCGTCTACAAATGCACAGAACACAATCCACAAATGTGTGCTGTGATTCACAAATGCACAGAACGCAATCCACAAATGCGTGCCGTGATTCACAAGTGCACAGAACGCGATTCACAAATGAGCAGGAAGCAATTCGCAAATAAATACAATTTATAAATATTTTTTTTATTTGCAAATCCCATTTTATTTATTTGTGAATTTCATTTCTTCATTTCAAAACTCTTTATATTTATTTGTGGATCATAGTGTATTTATTCAGAATAACGAAACAATTCTGACCCCATATATTTTGCCCTCTACTAGGCAAAGGTATATCAAAAGTGAGAAATGTTTACAAATGTGTAGCTTTTTTTTTCTGGAGGCCTAAGGAAATGCAATGCCCAATATGTGAGTGTGTGTGTGAGTGAGTGTGTGAGTGTGTGTGTGTGTCTGTGTGTGAAATGTTTACAAATGTGTAGCTTTTGTTTTGTCTGGAGGCCAACTGAATTGCAATGCCCAATGCTTTGAACAGTGTTTGACTGTGTGTGTGTGTGTGTGTGTGTGTGTGTGTGTGTGTGTAGCATCATTTCGGTAGATCATATTTTGCCCTCTGCTAGGCGAAGGCATATGCCCAATTTTTGTGTGTGTGGGGTGTGTGTGTTTTGGGTGCGTGTGTTAGTGGACATTTTATGTGTGCATTTTTGTGTCTCTATGTATGTTCATTGCGCTGAAAAGGGCAAAAGTGTGACTTATTGCCCCACTAAATGTGGCCAAAAAACTTATTGTGGTCAAAATGACCCAAGCTGTTCCAAAACACAAAGTATATATTGTTCTGAACACATAGTTCAATGAAAATAGACAAAATTAATTTTGCTTGCAAAGTTCATAATTTGGAACAATCGTGGTAAATTTTAGGCAAATATGTGGAAGAAAACCCAAGTTATGACACATTGAAATCTTCCAGCCGGGTCAAAAAGACCCAGGTAAAATAGGAAGGTTAAAGGCCTCTGCAGGTGTTTTGAGTCAATTAGCTGATTAGAGTGTGGCACCAGGTGTCTTCAATATTGAACCCTTTCACAATATTCACATTTTCTGAGATACTGAATTTGGGATTTTCTTTAGTTGTCAGTTATAATCATCAAAATTAAAAGAAATAAACATTTGAAATATATCAGTCTGTGTATAATGAATGGATATAATAAGGTTACAATAACAAGGTTCACTTTATAAATAAAATTAGTGAAATAAATCAACTTTTTGATGATATTCTAATTATGTGACCAGCACCTGTACATCAGATCTAAATTTGCTTTGAAAAGGGGGTTTTAATGTACACCTCTCAAACATCTTAAATGTTCTGTAACCTTTCTGTCTTTCAAACTAGGACAAGGTTTTGACCGGCATCTTTTTGCCTTACGCTACCTGACAAATTCTAAAGGAATGCCTATGCCAAGTCTGTACCAGGACCCAGCTTATGCGGCCATAAATCACAACATCCTGTCTACCAGCACACTCACTAGCCCAGCTGTCAATTTAGGTGGCTTTGCCCCAGTGGTTCCAGATGGTTTTGGAGTGGGCTACGGTGTCCATGATGACAGGATCGGTTGCAATGTTTCCAGCTACCCTGCCAGGAACGTCCACGAATTTCTCAGATGTGTTCACAAGTCTCTGGAGGACATTTTTACTGTTCTTGAAGGAAAGCCAATTAAATCCAGCTAATCTAAATACTAATGTGCTTCAGTGGAATGAGAGTGGGTTTTGAGGTTTAAAGGTTAATGTTTATATTAACAATTGTTTGTCTGCAGTTGTTTGAGTAGATCAGATCCTCTGTACTTTCAATTCTGCCTAACAATCAATTAACATGTTCTGCAAATTTGTACAGGATGTTCAAATGTTCACTGTACAATTTGAAATTTATACACTTTAAATTGGTAAATGTAAAATGTAAGTACTTTAAGTTCACATTATTTAAAAGTATTGCTAATTTAAAAGTGAAATCAATGATTTGGTTCAAATACCTCAAAATGTGCCTTGGTGTAGATTAGGTTAATTGTCAATATTTTACCCCACCTGGAATAAAATAAGTTAAAGTTGTTTCAGCTGCTACTTTTGCTTTAGCAAGAGCATTGAGAACCTGTTTAACTGAGCAAGATATTTGTGCATGTGACATCTTTTCATAAAACACTTGATTCATACTATTGAAATAGACAACGTTTTATTTAAAAAAAGAAAAACAGCAGACAAGCCAGAAGTTACTGTACAAAATGCTGAAAGAGAAACAAACTAAATGAACAGTGTGTAGAAACTGTCGAAATTAGATCAGCTTGATTTTAAAGTGGAGGCCGATGAGACTGAAGACGAGACACTTGAGATCCTGTACCAGGTAGTAGAACACACGGAGGCCTTCTGGATCCCTGAGAGGGAAGACAATGATGATTAAATTAGTACTGCATAATGTTTAGTTCATTCAAATAATTAGGAAAAGTTTAAAAGGCTAAAAAGTTTACATGGGTCTTCAAGTTTCCAAGGAGGTGTTACTCATGTAACCCTTCAATCATATATTCAAATCTATAGACATGGTCTTTCATGTAGTAATTCATTTCATTGTGCATGATCCCACTTAATTTATTAACAGTGATGTGTATGAGTAGTTAATTAATGTGCCAGGATTTGAATACAAAAAAACTTTTTTTTGTATGCTTGTTATTCCCCATTTTGTGCATAATGAAGCAAGCAGTTTCAAAATTATAAATAAAAAATAAATAAAAACAATCAGGTAGCTGCAGCTTAGGTGTTCCCAGTTTATATTAAAAGCAACACCATACACACCAGGTTGCAATAGTCACTGTGCTCAGTTGGAACATTCAGTTCTGTCTCAAAAAAAATTAAAAATGAAACCATGCATATATCTACAGACTATTATAAATAGGCATGCTTCGTCACAAGGATATTAGTGTGATCCCAAAGTTCATTCAGGTTAATGCCTGAACTGGTGCTTCTATATTAAGTCTATGTGCTGATATAATACTTCTGTAAAAGATATGCGGTGCATTAAATTCTGTATTTAATTTCATTATATAGCATCTGCCAAACAAACTTTTGTACCACCACTGTCAGGTGAGAATGTTAAATTTTGTTTAATGTTCAATTCAATTCAATTCAAGTTTATTTGTATAGCGCTTTTTACAATAGACATTGTCTCAAAGCAGCTTTACAGAACATAAACACAGAGCAGAAGGTAAACATAATTAATGATAAAGGAAGTAACGAGTAATAAAAGAAATAAGAATTAACAGAATAAAAATTCTAGATTATTATTAGATGTATATAGTTCACAGTGTGTATGTATTTATTCCCCTATGAGCAAGTCTGAGATGACTCAGGCAGCAGTGGCAAGGAAAAACTCCCTTAAATTGGTAAAGGAAGAAACCTTGAGAGGAACCGGACTCAAGGGGGAACCCATCCTCATATGGGTGACACTGGGGGTGTGATTGTAATATACAGTCAGTTAAATGTTGTATTGGTGTGAGGTTCAAGGACTTCTGATCTCCTGAGTACCACAGAGTCTAACTGGAGATGTCTCAGGATTCTTAGAGTCGGCCTCGGCTCAGTGGACGTCCAAAGGCTTCGTCCCACAGAGGACGTTGGGAGCTGGTACAGTGTCTGGATGCCTCGGGATGGGTACAAAGAGAGAAGCAGTGGAAAGGGATTAACATATCTGCTGTTCATAAAAATGTGCTGGTCTGATATACTGGTGCATGATATTATGGGATGTATTATGTGTACGCCTGACTGAAGAGATGAGTTTTTAATCTACATTTAAACTGGGAAAGTGTGTCTGCGCCCCGAACACTATCAGGAAGACTATTCCAAAGTTTGGGAGCTAAATAAGAAAATGCTCTACCACCTTTAGTAGACTTAGATATTCTGGGAACTACCAAAAGCCCTGAGTTTTGTGATCTCAGAGAGCGTGAAGGATTGTAACGTGTTAGAAGACTAGTTAGATACATGGGAGCTAAACCATTAAGAGCCTTGTACGTAAGTAGCAGCAGTTTGTAGTCAATTCTATACTTAACAGGTAGCCAGTGTAGAGTTGATAAAATTGGGGTTATATGGTCATACTTTCTTGTCTTAGTGAGAACTCTGGCAGCTGCATTTTGGACTAACTGTAACCTATTTATTAAAGATGCAGGACAACCACCTAGTAATGCATTACAATAGTCCAGTCTAGAGGTCATGAACGCATGAACTAGCTTCTCAGCATCAGATACAGACAGGATGTTTCTCAGCTTGGCAATGTTTCTAAGGTGGAAGAAGGCTGTTTTGGTAGTATGGGCGATATGATTTTTAAAAGACAAGTTACTGTCTAGTATAACACCGAGGTCTTTCACTGTCGAGCTACTTGTAATAGTACATCCCTCTAAATGGGAGTTAAGTTGTGAGAGTTTATGTGCACTGGTTTTTGGACCTATGAGTAGTATTTCTGTCTTATCGGAGTTTAGGGTCAGGGTGTTAATTTTAAATGTTAATTTTAAAAGAGGACCCCAGGAAGATTAGCTGCCATTAAATGGGACACTAATGGGGATCCTAATAAAACAATAAAACAATAAAATTGTTTTAATTTTGGGAAAATCCTTGATTAAGCTACTTTGAATACAAATTCTAGCAGTTAACCAAATACCAATACATTAACTCTTATGGATGCAGAAGTTATCGTGGGCTCAAATAATAGACCATATATGGACTTAAGCTGAGTATTACTACAGATGTTGTATTTATTTTTTTTAGCAAAAAATATATTTTATGTTCAATAGAAGCTACATTTATTATGAGCATTCACTAAATTCTAGGGGTTTCGTTACCATGACGTAAAGTGGGCGTTTCTGGAGGTCTTGGAAAAACGCATCTTTCAAAAAGAAACATACCTACGATGGATAATGAAGGACAAAACAGTCATACAGGTAGATTTTATATTTTATATCTATTATGCTTTATTATCTTACAGTTAACCTATTTTCGAAAACAAATAAACAACCAAGAACTAAGGTTAGGGTTACGGTTAGAATTAGATTATCAAATAGGCCACGCCTACCCGATAACGCAATATCTGTTACGCTGTTCTGAAATTGTGTCATCGGGCAGGCGTGGCCTATTTGATAATCTAACTCTAATTCTAACCCTAACTGTAACCCTAACCCTGACTATTTTATTAGAAAAATAATAAATAAATAAATTTAAAAATCTACTTAGCGTTCGACCTCAATTGAGAGGTGAAGTCTAACAGGCAGGATTATTTTCCTACCACATGGCCAAAATAATCCGTGTGTGAATGACCTTATTGCGCATAGTCAGTGGTCTCTGTGGGGTATCTTTATAAACACAAAACGTCAAGTTAAAACCTTTTCTTAGCACCAGTATAACACTCTAGTGGAAACTACCAACAATTCTCTTGCAAACGTTTCTGGTACGAGATAGCAAAAAAGATATGGCATACCTTCTCTCTTGTCAACTAAAGACAACACTGAAGCCCTTGACATTGAGGACTGCTTTTGTATGGCATGCAAATCATCGACCATACAGCAGTAGATATGACAGATCTGAATATTTGCACAAAAGTATTGAAAAAAAGTTTACCGAGGTAAGTAAAGCTTCCTGGAAAATTGCACCACACCAAACCAAACATTTTATGAACTTATTTTATATTCAGTAACAGTGCTGACCACATTTAAGGTCTCCTGATTCATGTGCAGGTATTATGACAGTCAAGAGCTGCTGTTCCATTTTAAACAATCTAGGTCAGGGGTGTCAAACTCAAATTCACAGAGGGCCAAAATATAAAACTGAGATAAAGTCACGGGCAAAACTGAATATTTATTGAAAAATTAACTGCAACTGATATGTAATGTTCAACCTTTTTCATATGAAAACAAACTTTAGTTTGTTAAAATTTGACCATACACTTTTTGACAAACTCTCCCTCATTAAAGGGCAGATTTTGCTGTCTCTGCTGCCACAATAAAGCTTTACAGCCTTTACAGCAGCTTCACTTTTTTTTGCTTTCATGAACATAGTCTGCCGGGAAACATTAGGTTACTGTCGTAACCCCGGTTCTCTGAAACATCGAGTGGAGAGATCCACCTATGGGAAGGGCATCCTTTCCTGACCTCTACAGAAGCATCCAATTGCACCAAGTCTGGCTTGACAGACAGGAGCGCGTGCCAAAGGCAGGTAAGGTAACGCCCCTTACCCGAGTGCATAATGCACCTGCACGCGCTGCCTTTCCTCAGTGTACATATTCGCTTCTCATGCAGCAAGCGGGGCAAACTTGGTGGATCTCTCCACTCGATGTTTCAGAGAACCGGGGTTACGACAGTAACCTAATGTTCTCTTTCATCATCTCGTGTTCGAGATCCACCTATGGGAGATATAGACAACTCCCCAGTTGCCCAATACGCTCACAGTGAGGCCCTGTAAGCCAGAGGATGGCCAAAAAGGTGGTGCTCGGCACGTCACAAAGCAGCAGACATAACATACTGCGCGGGGCAAAAAGCTCAGCCAAAGGGAAACACAGCATGCGGCAACATGCATGTTAAAACCTCGCTGACGTCCAACAAGCGGGCAGCCTGCCGGAAAAGAACATGTAAATAACATGTAAATGGACCAACCCGAGCGTATGGCGGGGAGAAGACCATATGCCTGAAAAACATGCACAGCCAGGCCGGGCGGACAGGGCTGACAAGAGTGCATGAGGCTACGAAGAGCCCACGCTCAAGACCGCATGAGCCACGGTGGTATGAGTAACATCAAGCCGGTAGTGCCTGACAAAGGTGTGCGGAGAGGACCAGCTCGCCGCGGCACAAATGTCCTGCAAGGGAACTCCCCCAAACAGCCCACGAAGCAGCCAAGCCTCTAGTGGAGTGAGCCCTGAGGCCATCTGGAGGCTGCACGCCCCTAGACTCATACGCTAAGGAGATAGCTTCTACAATCCAGCGAGAGAGGCGTTGCTTAGAGATGGGTTTTCCCGTGTTCGGCGGGGCCCAAGAGATGAAGAGCTGATCGCTCCCCCGAAAAGAGTTCGTCCTGTCCACGTACGCCCATAGGGCACGCACAGGGCACAAAGCATTCAACCTCTAGTCCTCTGCAGAGGAAAAAGGAGGAGGGTGAAAAGCGGAGAGCTCGATCACACCACCAGTGAAGGCTGGAAAGCACTTAGGCACGAAGGCCGGGTTAGGCTTAAGCCAAACCCTATCCCCGCTAAGCGAGAATTTGGTGCACGAGGAATGAACCGAGAGCGCATGCAAATCACTGACACGTTTGGCGGAAGCCAAAGCCAGGAGCAGCGCCGTCTTGAAGGACAGCAACCTGAGGGAGATATCCCCCAGGGGCTCAAAAGGCTGTTGGGCCAACACCTCCAGCACCAAGGAGAGATCCCAATCCGGGACCACACTCCTGGTGACCGGCAGGGAGCGGCACGCGCCCCTCATAAATCTACGGATAAGGGGGTGCTGCCCCACCGTAGTGCCGGCGAAACCGGCGTGACATGCAGCGATAGCCGCCAAATAGACCTTAATTGTCGAAAAAGACCTGCCACGATCGATAAGGCCCTGTAAAAAACCCAAAATATCAGTGACTGAGCACAGATACGAGACGAGCTGGTGCTCCTCGCACCACGCCTCAAACACACGCCATTTGCAATCATAGAGAGAGCGTGTGGAAGGGGCCCTGGCACTCTGAATCGTGGCGATAACACGGGGCGGAAGCCCCAGCGTGCTCAAATTCGCCCTCTCACGGGCCAGGCCCAGAGAGCCACCCTGCCCGGGTGAGGATGAAAAATCTCCCCGTTTGCCTGGGTCAGGAGATCCTGTTGCGTGCCAAGGTGCCTTGGGCCACCTGGGGGCTATGAGGATCAGAGATAAACCCCGCACCGCGACCCTGGCCAAGGTCGGGTATATCAGGCAGAGCGGAGGGAAAGCATAGAGCAGCGCGCTGGGCCATGGATGAGCCAGAGTGTCCACGCCGAGGGGGGCGTCCTCGTCCCGAAGCGATAAGAACATAGGACAATGGGCGTTTTCGCGCGAGGCGAAGAGATCGACGGCAGCCTGGCCAAACCTTTCCCAGAGCAGTCCCACTATCTGGGGGTGGAGCCTCCACTCCCCGTTCAGAGGGTTCCCCCTCGACAGAAGGTCTGCACCTCTGTTCAAAAGGCCCGGGACGTGAGTCGCCCGTAACGGCGTGCTCCATACCAACAGCTTGTGAGCCAGAGCGTGAAGCCTGGAGGAGCGCATGCCGCCTTGACGGTTGATATACGCTACAGCTGTCGTATTGTTGCAGCGTACCAGCACATGATGCCCCCGCAGGCGGGGTGAGAAATACATCAGAGCTTTCCACACAGTGAGGAGTTCCAAGTAATTTATATGGGCTGAGCGAAGTGAGATCGGCCACACACCGTTCATTGACCTGCCCTCTTGAGTGGCCCCCCACCCTGTCAAGGAGGCATCTGTCGTGACCACTTTCCGCATCATGATCGCCCCGAGAGGGGTTCCATGTGCGTAAAACTCCGCAGCTCTCCAGTGGCGCAGCGCGGCCATGCACACGTGCGTCACCGAGACAAAGCAGAAAAGAACGCGCAACGGGCAGAGATGAAGGGACGAAATCAACTTCATGAAAGCCCTCATTCTCAGAAGACCTAGAAGCAAGACATGGACAGCCGAAGCCATAAGACCCTGTAATCTGAGACATGTGCGATACTGTATCCGCGCCCCTTCTCTGAACCGCGATAGACAGTTCATGAATGAAGAGACGCGCCCCCGCGCTAAGCGCACGTGCATCGCGACGGAATTCAGCTCCAGACCCAGGAATATGACTTCCTGAGCGGGAGTGAAATTGCTCTTTAACACATTGACTCTGAAACCGAGCGCAGCGATGTGTGAGAGCACACGGGCAGTGTTCTGAATCACATTCCTTCTTGAATCGGCTATAATAAGCCAGTCGTCTATGTAAGTTAGGATCCTGAGACCCGCTATTCTCAGCGGGACAAGCCCCGCCTCCACACACAGACAGAACGTCCGCGGACTCAGCGCGAGCCCGAACGGAAGGACTGTGAATTCGTAACATACGCCTTGGTAGGCGAAACGAAGGAATTTTGTGTGCGGAGGATATGTGCTTATGTGGAAAAAAGCATCGCTCAGATCGATCGAGCAAAACCAATCGTTCCGCTTTATCGAACGTATGAGAGAGCCGTGTGTTAACATTCTGAAGTTGTATTTCCGTAAATGTTTGTTCAACACTCTGAGATCCAGAATAGGACGGAGAGATCTGTCCTTCTTCGGGACCAGGAAATAACGAGAATAAAACCCCTGATCGCTTAGATGCGCGGGTACAACTCGAATCGCTCCCTTCTCGAGAAGAGATGAGATCTCGTCTTTCAGAATGTGGGCGGAGCCCTGGTCCGTGTGGGACCAGACCACTCCGTTGAACCACGGGGGTGATTGGGCAAACTGAAGTCTGTAACCCCTCGTGACTGTGTGAATCACCCAATCGGGGGCCGAGACAGACAGCCAGGCTGTCACGTGACTCCCGAGCGTCCCTACACGGGAGGGCGGGACGCCGGGGGCCATTGATGGCGCGATGGCGCCCTCCAGTGGCCAAACCAGAGAAACTGGGGCCGTAGCCTTTATTGAACATGTGAGAGGTGTGCGAAGGGGGGTGTTTGGTGACACTGCTTCTGCACTCGATCCCACGACCGTCCCTACTGGGACCGGGGAACGCACTCTGGGCGACACGGGGAACGGTGAAGCCTGTGCGGAACAAAGGATGACCCTCGCCAGTGAGGGGGCTGACCTCGCCGAAGGAGACCCTCCGTCTCTTGGACGGGTGAGCCTGGAGGGTAGAACGGGTGTCCAGAGGGCTGGCCGCCCATGAACGTGGACTGAAGACCCCCAGAGGCCGAACATCAGGTCGGCCGCTTATGTTTCGGAACAGAAGGAGCGGGGATAGGAGGCCTCCGAGCCGCGTCCGCGGCGAAAGACGTCTTACCCCAGGGCCTATCGGGGGGGAGGGGGCCCGCCCTGCTGAGCCTGTGGCTTCTCACGGGGTCTGTTGGACCTGCCAGCGTAGTGGGACTGGCGTCCCGCAGCAGGAGCGTTAGGCGGCCGCCCAGATGGCGTCTGGTGCGGCGCCGGCTTTCTAGGAAGACACAGTTTGAAGGCCTCGTCCTCCTTCTTCTTATCAACGCAGCGCTGCTGCATCAGCTCAACGGCTGGGCGCGAAAAGAGCTTGTCCCGGCTCAACTGGCGCCCCAGCGATGCGGCGCTTCTCACTATCGGGGAGACCAGATAGGTTGAGCCACAGCGCACGATCCATCTTGCCCGGGAGGACGGGCTTGGGTGGGGCGAGCAGCCCACCCAGGGCTGGGTTAAGATGTCTGGCGATAGAAGACTCGATCACGGGGGGGTCGCCCATGCCCAGACCCGCCATATCCTTCACCTCAAGCCCCGCTAGACCGTGTTTTAGATCAAGCGGATCTCCCCAGCAATACCTCATGTGTTTTGCACATGCAGGGAGGACGGGCAGAAGCTGCTTCCTCGGGCCGGCAGGAGGCCCTAGAAGCTTACCGTCATACACATCCCTCTCCTGATCCGAAGCGTTCAGGAGAGCCGGCCATTCGATGTCGAAGCGCGCGGCGGTGCATTCGCAAAGCTCCAGCAGCACACTGGGAAGTGGCCGTCTTGAGCCTGCGACGCAGGAGCTTTTTTGGGAGCGCCAGGCAATGGCTACAGTTCTAGGGCAGATCAATAGCCTCTTGCACATGCTTGAGACCCGTGCAGACAACGCAGAAGGGATGGGAATCCCTCGCGGCGATAAGCGCACCGCACGCGGCCGGGCAGGCTCGCGATAGGTCGTCCACCGGAGTAGCCGGAGCCGCTTTGGAGAGCGCCATAAGGAGGAAAAAAGGCAAAAAAGCAGGCGGGCAGCCTACGGAAAAAAAGGGGGGTGCGAGCGTGGGCGGCTCGCGAAGCTAACCTGGCTGAGGACGAACACGTCCGGCGGAGGCTGATCAAGCAATATGTCCTCCTGAAGACAGAAAGTGCAGTCCAAAAAACCACGGAGCTGTGAGGTAGGATCAGAAGTCGCGAGAAGCGAAAGTAAACTGAGGAAAGGCAGCGCGTGCAGGTGCATTATACACTCGGGTAAGGGGCATTACCTTACCTGTCTTTGGCACGCGCTCCTGTCTGTCAAGCCACACTTGGTGCAATTGGATGCTTCTGTAGAGGTCAGGAACGGATGCCCTTCCCATAGGTGGATCTCGAACACGAGATGATGAAAGAGAACCAGACTTTTTTTCATCTCCTCCACCTTCTGGAGCTTCTGCTTTACATCCAGGTCCTTATACTTCTCATAATGTTTCGTTTCATATTGTCTTCTTATGTTATATTCTTTCGTTACAGACACGTTAGCACACAAGACAAACAGGTCTGTCCTTTATATTCGTGAACAGATAATCTGCCTCCCTCCTGTCTTGAAAGCTCTTGAAAGATTGTCCATCTTTCATTTGGCCGGTTTTGTGGAGGGTGGAATTAACTGGCCCGATGTGACTGTAACATGGTTGTTAACAACTGTCAACAGAGAATGAGGGGCGCTTGCAGTTCGTGACTACGCGTCAATACAGTGGCATGGCATTCTGGGATTTGTAGTATTAGCAGGGCATGCGGCTAGCCAGCTGTAATGCACATTTGATATGATCTCGCGGGCCAAACATAATTACACCAGAGTTTGACACCCCTGATAGGTGAAAGAGCACAATGTAGGCTAAATGTAAACTCATGTAGGCAGATGTGCTCTTTTTACATAGGCAGATCCACTGAAGGAGTTTTCATTAAATCTGATATTCTTTATTTTTATTTATTGATAGATTGCCAGTTCCGAAGCTGGAGGACACGATACAGAGATATTTGGCAGCCCAGAAGCCCCTATTAAACCCGGAACAGTACAGGTTTGTTGTGAAGCCAAATAATCATATTGAATCACATTTTTAGGCCTTAAATTGATGAGTATGTATATTGTGAATTTTTGTGTGCAGTAAAACGGAGAACGACAGTGACACCTGGAGGGGCGTGATTGGGAGGAACGCCCCCCCCGACCTGAACCCGAGTGGTGTTCTGTTATTGGACTCTTCTGTGCTAGTCACAGTTTGTCCATAACGAACACCATGTTCAAGCATAAGGGTGTCCATCAGTACACATGGCACCAGGACACCCTAGGTCGGAAGTCAATGATCGACTTTGTGGTTGTTTCATCTGACCTCCGGCCGTATGTCTTGGACACTCGGGTAAAGAGAGGGGCGGAGCTCTCAACTGATCACCACCTGGTGGTGAGTTGGGTCCGATGGCAGGGCAGGAAGTTGGACAGACTTGGCAGACCCAAACGTACTGTGAGGGTCCGCTGGGAACGTTTGGCAGAGTCTCCTGTCAGAGAGATCTTCAACTCTCACCTCCGGCAGAGCTTCAACCAGATCCCGAGGGAGGCTGGAGACATTGAATCCAAGTGGACCATGTTCTCCACCTCCATTGTCGACGCAGCCGCATGGAGCTGTGGCTGTAAGGTCTCCGGTGCCTGTCGTGGCAGCAATCCCTGAGGTGGACCCCGGAAGTAAGGGATGCCGTCAAGCTGAAGAAGGAGTCCTATCGATCCTGGTTGGCTCGGGGGACTCCGGAGGCAGCTGATAGGTACCGGAGGGCCAAGCCAGCTTCAGCCTGGGTGGTTGCAGAGGCAAAAACTCGGGTCTGGGAGGACTTCGGTGAGGCCATGGAGAAGGACTATCGGTTGGCCTCGAAGAAATTCTGGCAAACCATCTTCTCAGGAGGGGGAAGGGGGAGGGAAGCAGTGCCCTGTGCACACTGTTTACAGTGGGAGTGGGAATCTGCTGACTTTGACTGGTGACATCCTCGGACAGTGGAAGGAGTACTTTGAGGATCTCTTCAACCCCACCAACATATCTTCCACTGAGGAAGCAGAGGCGGAGGGCTCGGTTGTGGACTCGTCGATCCCCCAAGCTGAGGTCACTGAGGTAATTGAGAAGCTCCTTGGTGGCAAGGCACCGGGGGTGGATGAGTACTTTAAGTCTCTGGATGTTGTGGGGCTGTCTTGGTTAACACGACTCTGCAAGGGTGGTGGTCCCTCTGTTTAAGAAGGGGGAACGGAGGGTGTGTTCCAACTACAGGGGGATAACACTCCTCAGCCTCCCTGGAAAAGTCTATGCCAGGGTACTGGAGAGGAGAAGAATTCGGCCGATAGTCGAACCTCGGATTCAGGAGGAACAATGCGGGTTTCGTCCTGGTCGTGGAACACTGGACCATCTCTATACCCTCACCAAGTTGCTGGAGGGTTCATGGGAGTTTGCCCAACCAGTCCACATATGTTTTGTGGATCTGGAGAAGGCATTCGACTGTGTCCCTCGTGGTGACCTGTGGGGGGTGCTCTGGGAGTATGGGGTCCGGGGCCCTCTGCTAAGGGCTGTCCGGTCCCTATATGACTGGAGCAGGAGTTTGGTTTGCATTGCCGGCAGTAAGTCAGACTTGTTTCCGGTACATGTTGGACTCCGACAGGGCTGCCCTTTGTCACCGGTCCTGTTCATTATTTATATGGACAGGATTTCTAGGCGCAGTCGGGGGCCGGAGGGAGACTGGTTTGGGGACCACAGGATTTCGTCTCTGCTTTTTGCAGATGATGTTGTCCTGTTGGCTTCTTCAAATCAGGACCTTCAGCGTGCACTGGGACGGTTTGCAGCCGAGTGAGAAGTGACGGGGATGAGAATCAGCACCTCCAAGTCTGAGGCCATGGTTCTCAGCCGGAAAAGGGTGGCTTGCCCCCTTCAGGTTGGTGGAGAGCTCCTGCCTCAAGTGGAGGAGTTTAAGTATCTTGGGGTCCTGTTCACGAGTGAGGGTAGGATGGAGCGGGAGATCGACAGGCGGATCGGTGTATCTTCTGCAGTGATGCGGTCGATATACCGATCTGTTGAGGTGAAGAAAGAGCTGAGCCGTAAGGCAAAGCTCTCTATTTACCGGTCGATCTACGTTCCTACCCTCACCTATGGTCATGAGCTTTGGGTCATGACCGAAAGGACAAGATCCCGGATACAGGCGGCCGAAATGAGTTTCCTCCGCAGGGTGGCTGGGTGCTCCCTTAGAGATAGGGTGAGGAACTCAGTCACTCGGGAGGAGCTCAGAGTAGAGCCGCTGCTCCTCCACATCAAGCGGAGTCAGCTGAGGTGGCTAGGGCATCTGTTACGGATGCCTCCTGGACTCCTCCCTGGGGAAGTGTTCCGGGCATGTCCAACCGGGAGGAGGCCCCGGGGAAGACCTAGGACACGCTGGAGGGACTATGTCTCTCGGCTGGCCTGGAAACGCCTCGGTATTCCCCCAGAAAAGCTGGAGGAAGTGTCGGAGGAGAGCGAAGTCTCGGTGTCCCTGCTTAGACTGCTCCCCCCGCGACCCGGCCCCGGATAAGCAGTAGAAAATGGATGGATGAATGGATAAAATGGAGAAAATGGCTCGTGAATTCCAGAATGGTGTTGGCAAGAAGCTACACGAGGAGCTTGTGGCTCTGGACAAAATGAACAAGCACACCAGCTATATTTCAGGTAAGAAGGTTCAAGCTACTGGCAGTACGGGCAGACCGTAGCTACTTACGAGTCGTGCAGTACGGCAGCTTTCAAACATGGCCGCACAGAGACCATCCGGCCTGCCAGTATACACACAAAGCACTGTGCCCAAGCCTTTGTTCAACAGCCTGGTCAGCAGAGTGTGGAGCAGCTCACAGGTCTACTGCATGCCTGCTCCAAATATCATGGGCAGCTCACAAAGGAGGCAGCCATGGGTAAGTGCTGTTAATACTATTTTTAAAAACCTGTCTGAAGCCAACTTAATCACTCCCTTTCTGTAACTCATTAGAGGTTTGTTAGACACATAAAATAAAATATCCTGAGTAGAACTTAAAATCATTGTATATGATGTAATGGTGGTTAGTAAGCAAGAGCAATGAAATACATTGTCATATTAAGGGCAATTGTGACTTTTACATCAGATCTAAATTTGCTTGGAAAAAGGGGTTTTAGTGTACACCTCTCAACCATCCTAAATGTTCTGTAACCTTTCTATCTTTCAAACTAGGACAAGGTTTTGACTGGCATCTTTTTGCCTTACGCAAATTCTAAAGGAATGCCTATGCCAAGTCACTCACTAGCACAGCTGTCAATTTAGGTGGCTTTGCCCCAGTAGTCCCAGACGGTTTTGGAGTGGGCTACGGTGTCCATAAAGACAGGATCAGTTGCAATGTTTCCAGCTACCCTGCCAGGAACGTCCACAAATTTCTCAGATGTGTTCACAAGTCTCTGGAGGACATTTTTACTGTTCTTGAAGGAAAGCCAATTAAATCCAGCTAATCTAAATACTAATGTGCTTCAGGGGAATGAGAATGGGTTTTGAGGAATCATTTAAAGGTTAATGTTTATATTAACAATTCTTTGTCTGCAGTTGTTTGAGTAGATCAGATCTTTTCAGAAATCTGATCAGAAATTTATACACTTTAAATTGGTAAGTACTTTAAGTTCACATTATTTAAAAATATTGCTAATTTAAAAGTGAAATCAATGATTTGGTTCGAATACCTCAAAATGTGTCTTGGTGGAGATTAGGTTAATTGTCAATATTTTACCCCACCTGGAGTAAAATAAGTTAAAGTTAAATAAAAAAAAAAAAGTTAACTTTCAGCTGCTACTTTTGCTTTAGCAAGAGCATTGAGAACCTGTTTAACTGAGCAAGATATTTGTGCATTTAAAGTAGTGACATTTTTTCATCTTTTCATAAAACACTTGATTCATACTATTGAAATAGACAACGTTTTATTTAAAAAAGAAAAACAGCAGACAAGCCAGAAGTTACTGTACAAAATGCTGAAAGAGAAACAAACTAAATGAACAGTGTGTAGAAACTGTCGAAATTAGATCGGCTTGATTTTAAAGTGGAGGCCGATGAGACTGAAGACGAGACACTTGAGATCCTGTACCAGGTAGTAGAACACACGGAGGCCTTCTGGATCCCTGAGAGGGAAGACAATGATGATTAAATTAGTACTGCATAATGTTTAGTTCATTCAAATAATTAGGAAAACTCGAAGGCTAAAAGTTTACATGGGTCTTCAAGTTTCCAAGGTGTTACTCATGTAACCCTTCAATCACATTCAAATCTATAGACATGGTCTTTCATGTAGTAATTCATTTCATTGTGTATGATCCCACTTAATTTATTAACAGTGATGTGTATGCGTAGTTAATTAATGTGCCAGGATTTGAATCCAAAAATCTTTTTTGCATGCTTATGCCCCATTTTGTGCATTATGAAGTAAGCTGTTTCCTTTTAATGTATGTATGTATGTAGCTGCAGCTTAGGCATTCCCAGTTTACATGAAAAGCAACACCATTCACACCGGGTGTCACTGTGCTCAGTTCAACCATTCAGTTCTGTCTCAATTTTTTTTTTTTAAATATAAGCATGCATATATCTACAGACTATTATAAACAAACATGCTTTGTCACAAGGATATTAGTGTGATCCCAAAGTTCATTCAGGTTAATGCTTGAACTGGTGCTTCTATATTAAGTCTATGTGCTGATATAATACTTCTGAAAAAGATGTGCATTAAATTCTGTATTTCATTTCTTTTCTTTATATAGCATCTGCCAAACAAACTTATGTGCCACCACTGTCAGGGGAGAATGTTAAATAGTTTTAATTGTGGGAAAATCCTACTTGATTAAGCTACTTTGAATACAAATTCTAGCAGTTAACCAAATACCAACACATTAACTCCTATGGATGCAGAAGTTATTGTGGGCTCAGACAATAGAAGATATATGGAGTATTATATGAGTATTACTAAAGATTTTTTTTTAGCAAAAAATATATTTTATGTTCAGTAGAATTGTTCATCTCAAATTGTTGAGATGTGTTAACTGAAGTGTCTGCAGTTACCAACAGTGGTACGCTATACTCACTTAGACTGGTTGACATCAATCAGAGACCCAATTTTGGAGGTTGTGAATGAAATATGTTCGTCACCGATGACAATCTCCAGTTCCTAAATGAGAAAAATCAGAGCAATAAAAGAAAAAGGTGAAAGCTTATCCAAATCCGTCCCTGACCCAAAGCACATGACTTCTCTCTTCGTGCAGCAAACAGAGAGAACAGAAAATAAGTCAGCAAACGACACAAACCTGTCTGCCCACCCTATCAGGAGGAGGCCACAAGGCATCGTCTTCCTTCGTGATTTCACTGTCATCGATGATCCTCTTCAGTTCCTCCATCACGCTCTTGTGAACGTATGCCTAAACAGACAAAACGTACAAAAAACATTACTTTTAGAAGGAACGTACTAGAAAACATGCAAATGAGAAGCACGTTACCTCTTTCCTGATCATGACGTCATTTTTGTAGTTACTGTTGTTCGCGTATCTTAGCTTTCCTGCGTTAAAAGGACACATTGAACCAGCGTGTGATTAATGAGACGTTTTAGCATAAACTTATAACTCTTTATTAGGTCTACAACGAAGGTAGCAAGCATCTAACATCATGCAATGTATCTCAACAGTGCGCAGTTAAAGCAGAACTTGAATTTACAGCTGGAGTTAGCACTAAATGGCTAATCATATTAGCGGCGACTTTTCCTTTAAATGCTCTCAAAACACAAACAGACTAACGCGCTCACAGATAACAAGATTTATGAAAGTACATCCGAACAAGTTAAAATCGTGTTCAAAGCCAAAATACACCGCCAGACATTTTAATTGAGAAAGCAATTAGCATTGTTAGCAAGCTAGATGTGTTAGCATGCTAGTTGTGTAGCTAAGCTAGTTTACATGGCGCCTCACCGTCCGGCCTGAATTCAAACTCCAGAAACTCGTGACCGAATTTGCCTTTGTGTCCTACGTAATATCTTAAATAAAAGTCGTTCGTAGACATAACTGCGATAAAAGCAACAAAATTCCACGTATAGCTGCAAATACAGCTATTTTATCTCAGCGCCTTTCACTGAACAAATGTCTCGCCGCCGATTAGCAACTCACATACGCGCTTTACAGACGGCGCATGATAGTGACGTCATGGTGGTCGTATTTTGATGATGGCTTGCAATGGCTATTGTTTACCACATGGTGATAGCAATGTTGAAAAAACTGAGTGCATACAATAAAACGTATGATAAAAAATGTTTTTATTTATTTAATCGTCCGCCTTATCGCTGTTTATCCATTTGTTTAAATTGCAGTACATTGTGAAACACTGAGACGATGAAAACACATGACCCATCTTATCTCTCATTAATATAATAGTGTTCATTTACCTACTCATATCAATCAATTCACTTTACTTACTGCAGGACCACATATTCACAATCCTTTCTTAAAACCCGTCTCTTAACACGTAACTTTCAGTGCTGTCATTCCTGTTTTTTTTGTTTCTTTTTCTTTTTTCTGTATACCTCTTAACATTATGAACCATTGCATCTCCAATGTGATATCGACATGTATACATAAACTGTGGTACATATTTTTTTTTTGGGGGGGGGGGGGGGTGTTTACAAATATATCAATGAATTCATTGTCCAAGAAAAAATAACAATGATTTGTAGAATACAACAGAAACAGATTACCCCAATGTGAAATCTAGCTGGAATGAAATTATTCTCTGGTCCGTGTAATTTAAAAAAATTGGTGAAATTGAGAGTTCAACTGTTACAAGGCACATTGCAGTTTACTACAGCTGGTGTCTGAGAGACTTAACCGACTCAACCACTTTATATATATATATATATATATATATATATATATATATATATATATATATATATATATATATATATATGTGTGTGTGTGTGTGTGTGTGTGTGTGTGTGTGTGTGTGTGTGTGTGTGATTTGCAATAGTATTTATGAGAAAAAGCAGCACAATCCATCAGGAGGCAATCAGTTATTTGTGACTAATATCAGAACATACTGATTTGTGACATTAAATTTTATATAAGAAAAAATACCTTGTCAAAAAACTTGTATTTATTAGGGAAAGACCAAATAGGCCTTTTAATGCCACAAATGAACAATTCTCTATTTATCCCTGAGAGCAGGGTGCATTTTTTTTTTTATTTGACTGCATTCTACTAAATTAGCAATTAAATATAAAATAAATTCACTGGCTTACAAACAACCTTATTTTGATAATACACTTAAATTACCCTGTACCACAGCAGCAGTGTAGATGTAAAATGTGCAGCAGGAAAAAAGTCAAAGAAGTGTATGCCAGGACACAAAGGACAATGCAAAAACATCTACAGTATTGATTCATTTCTGAGAATAATGTGACTTTGAAAAATAATAAATATTAAACACATATTAGAGATACAAAGTCCGTTAGTCAGGACAAGATTATACTCTCAGAAGAGGTTCAGTATTGATGAGCCCTTATAAAAGAAAAAATAAGTAAATTCACTTGTCCAATGCATAAGTCCCTGCATAAATCCCATGCATAAACATGAGATCCTGAGTTATAAAGAAAACTGAAGCTATTTCCTACAGCAAAAATGACAAAATAGTTTCTGTGGTACAAAAAAAATTACATACTGGGTGCCATCATATGTGCTTAATGTTTGCCTCTGACAAAAAATAACTGAATTATCTGAAAGAAAGAAATTCTGTTAAATAAAATGAATATATTTGCAATTTATCATCTGCCTCTGAGTGTTGTTAAAAGGTCGGAAAACACTACATCGAATAAAGTACAGAAGAGCCACCCAAGATCTTGGTTTATTTGCTGAATCTGCATATACTTTAAGATGTATTAAAAGAATCTGTCTTTCAACATACTGCATAGGACCTGGAGAACATCCAAACCTTTTTTTTTTTTGCTTACACACAACTATCTCTGTTATGTTCACATACTGTTCATAACGTCACTGAGCTCTATTTTACAGTACAGGATACAATATAAGGCCTGACCTACTTATCATGAAGATAGATGTTAGCAAAAATGAAGGATTAAAAAAACGTATCCCTCATTCAGAATCAAGTCACGGGTCTCTTGGAACAAGCTCTACCATACAGCAAATGAGCTGAAATGCTCTGGAGGCAATAATATTACTACAAAGAGGCAGAAGTTGTACTTTAACCTTGAAAATATGATTTCTTAGTTCTATTAAAGTCATAAAAGTCAGTGCATGTCTTTACCAGCTATGTCCCTTTGGCAAATTCACTTTTTAAGTCACCCGTACTCTTATTATTTATTTATGAAACACTCATAATCTGGGGCCAGATGGATAAAATTTGCACAAGTTAACAGCAGGAAGAATAATAACAGGAAGTATAGTTTTGACCAAGTATTTGCAGCAAGGAACCTTTTTTTCCCCTCACAAATAAGTGCAGCAGTCATTCAAAAAAACAAAACAGTAATACTGTAGCAAGTCAAAGAAGGCATTTCTTGAATGTTTTTCTTTTTAAATGCAGTTTGAAAATTGTCAGTATATACACACACAACTATCCTTCAAGTCCCTTTTCCATTGCCACTCTTCTCCAGTTCTCTTGTAGGGCATATCAGTGTGGCCTGCTACTTGACTCTGATGGCTGCCTCTTGCGAGGAGTTGTGTGGCCATTAAGACAACCGTTCAGTCGTTTGGTCAAGCCACCATTCAGAATGTCCTGGATGTGCTGCACTATCAGATTAATGGCAACTGAAGAAGAAGAAGAAGAAGAAGAAGAAACAACTCATCAAACATTCATTCATTCATTCATTCATTCATTCATTCATTCATTCATTTTCTACCACTTTATCTGAACTTCTCAGGTCACGGGGAGCCTGTGCCTATCTCAGGCGTCATCGGGCATCAAGGCAGGATACACCCTGGACGGAGTGCCAACCCATCACAAGGCACACACACTCTCATTCACTCAGAAAAATATTGTATCATTGTATCAAAATATTACAGCAAAATTTTAACTTCTTAGTGTAATGTTAACAATTAAAACATGGTTGCTATTCATGTTACAGCAGGATCCAGTTCTACTGGTATCATTATAAATGCGTAGTGCATTATCAATAATTAAACTTTTTTTGGCATCGTATCAAGTAGGATATTTAAATGACAAACATTCAAGACACATGAAATAAATTTGTGAGTCTGAAAAAACCTGTTTTTAATAATTATATCTATAATTATCTTTAGGGCCACTGAACATCTCAGAATGGGTGGAAAGGGCAAGGCAGCTGAATCTGAGAATGGCCTTCTAGAGATACAGTCAGCATTCCAAAACAGAAGAGGTGATAACCAGTTCCAAAACATTTCTCTAATTCCACAGTCACACACTAATCTCACCTAGATTATCGGCTCCCCTCGGGATGATCACATCAGCATACTTTTTTGTCTGTATACAACAAAAACAAGAGGTGTTTTAGTGAGGTTCCCAGAAACAAAACAAAAAAACCACCAGAGTTTCCAGGTGGCTTTCGGTTGCTATTTCGTAACCATTTCCTGCCACCAAAAATGCCGGAGATGTTTATGCTAGAAGTTTCTCAAGGAAGTTGAATTCTTCTAAAACTGTTTAATGTCCTCAGCAGCTACATGAATGACTGTTTGACAAATAGACTACACACAGCTAGAAAAAAACAGAAGTGTCTAAACTAGCAGATCCACAACAATTCATTTTTACCACTCTACAAGCAATATTTGAAAAAAGAATACTATAGTTTTCTTTTTCCTAAATAAATCAGACAGATTTAGAATATCACTATTGTTAGTTAGTTTAATTTGTGTATCAAAATGTGCAACTGTTTGCATTCAATATGCAAAAATAATACATCCGTGTATAATATTACGTGACTGGATTACCCGGCAGCTGAACAGAAACTGTGGATTCAGACACTGAGAGCCAGCAACACTGAATCTCCAAGCACAGAAACTGAGAGCGAGTAACATGCAACCATTTTACAGCGTAATGATAGAGACGCTGTGTATAGTGTCTAGGAGTTACATTGTCTATGGAGATGTAACATAAGATACCTATGCGTCTAACTCCTAGCTAGCCTATGTTACATCCCCAGTAGTAGTTATTTGACTTTAGAAACTAGCCAATGTCACTACTAAGCCATGTATTAGCTAGCTAATGTATACCCTAAGACAGATTTCAGTAGCAAGCAAGCCAACACAAGTTAACTATTATATTTTGTAATAACTAGTTTCCAAAGTCAGACATAACAGCACCAATTAGGCTAATAAATAAGCTAATACATACCATTAGCAAGGTCTGATCATTTTATTTACAGAATCTATTATAATGTGTAATAATATCCAGCAAATTTAACCCTGTTTCTTCCACACCTACAGTACATGAAACCTACAAGAAGGGACTAAGCAATTGCTCTATCAGAAGCAACAATACATTTTTTTCTTTCAGCAGGATGCAAATAGCATCAACCCAAATAGTTTCAGCAAACAAGAGACAAGCACAGACAAAATGGGGATAAAAAGTAGCAAAAGTTTAAAGATTTATTTAAAGAGATATTTAAAGAGATGAAAGAGTAATGTCGACTTTCCAGAAGTACCAGATTTTAATTGTTTGGTAATTAGCTAGCTATCTACAAACATAGCCAAAACAAGAAGCTGATGTTATCTAATTATAAAAAGCTTTCATCATATAACCCTGCTTATATTCCTAATTGCTTTTGTCATGTATATAAAAGTTGCACACTACTTATACTGCAGTTGTAAGGTAAGAGTTTGTAAATGTCTTTCAAATTTTAGATTTCAAACTGCAGCAAATTGGTAGCAATCAAGATGGTACTAAACTCCCTGACATTTACACCCTAGAACATAAGATTAAAATCGAATAGAACTAATAGAACCCCTAGACAGAAGGTGATGGTTTATGTCAAAATAAAAAATAAACTAAAATAAAATTCAAAATTGTATCAAATAGGCTTGTATTTACATGTTGTATATATATTGACATTTGACAGTAATAAGGTGCTAAACTTAAATTATTTTTTAATTTGCTGATGTACATAGCTATTTAAATTTGTTTTAATTGAAACATTGTGAGAAAAAAACAACAGAAAGTTAACGAGGTTCTGAAGCTACAGATGTTACAGGAACATGTGGGCAGGGGGTGTGGTGGGGTTGAAACACCTGCCCCAGGAATGAGAACAGGCAGTTAAAACCTGAAGCTCACTGCTATACAGAAAGGCAGTTAAACCAAACAGTTAGAAAAGTCTCTCTCATCAAGTCTCAACCCAAACTATCTACAGTTACAACTGAGTTGGCATTTATTAGCTTTTTATACACACAGATACACATATAGTCTCTTTTGAAATAAAGGAAGTATAAATTTATGTATAAATCTAAAGAGGATTATGACAGATAGATCAGAATTTCAGTATTTATTTACAGATATTTATATACAGATGTGTTCAACAACTTAGAACAAGGCACCTTTGGTAGCAGATCACCATTTTGGCTTTTCCATCATTTTGGTAAAGGTTAATATTAATTCCAGGACTTTTGTGGCTCATCTCTGTATTGTTTTGTAAATTCTAATCTGTCTTCTTGTTTTTAATGATGATTAGTGGTAGAACACTTGTGGTTTCTTTTTCCCTCAGGACAATACAAATTGTTTTACTAGTTCTGTACAATTCTGATGCAGTTGCTCTAATTTCTTTTCTCAACTTCAAAATGTCTTGCTTTTTTCCCATAGACAGCTTTCTGGCCTTCATGTTGGTTTAACCATTTTTAAAGACCAATGCAAGCAAAAGCCAAGGGCTCAAACCAAGAGCAGACAAGCAGAGCTTTTAATTATCTAAACAATCAGACCAACAGTAAACACCTGAGCAACAAGAAAAAGTTGCCAGTCACTTGAAAAATGGGTGGGTTCAAACAAAAGATGCCATGTTCTAACTCTTTTTAACACAGCTAGACATAAATATCAGGAAATGAATCTCATTTATCTTTTGATCTCAATTCTAAATGTCTTCAGTGTATCAAAACTAAAAATATGGATTCACTTTATATAAATACCCAATTCTATTCATTTTAATACTATTCAATACCGTATGCAGCATATAACTCATGAATAAAACTATTGCCTAGTGTTATTACTCATCCAATTCTAAAACTAAGATTACATAATTTATATCATATATTTTATAAATGTTTATTTAATTACAACTTTAATTTAATCCAGCTATATGATCTATCTAGTTAAGCTACTGAAGCCCTTGTTTTATTCATCAGCCCTATAATATATAAAATATAATATAATATAAAACCAGATCCGTCTACCACAAATGTAAAATTTTATTTAACCTGCATACATTATCATTTGAGCACATGAACCATGCACAATTTAGTAGTAACACTTTCTGCATCTAGGAGCATCTTTGTTTAACAAATGGTGGTTTAATTATAGTTCTTTTCTTGCAGACTATAAAAACTTATATAATAGTACCAAGGTTGCTTCCTGGATGTCTATAGATTTTCCTTTTTAATTTGGAAAAGGCAATCTCAATAAATGAGATTAATCTTTGAGATTAAACAGTTCTTTTATTAAACAGTACTAAATTAACAGTACTTTAAAAATAAAAAACTTGTTTCATATGTAGAAACTTATTTTATGTATGAATTGTCCTCACATTTGTTGTTTGATTCATAGGAAACAAACTAATTGGAGGTTCTGTGCACTATTGCAGCACTTACTGGAAGGCAGAACTCTTCAAAAGCAGGCTTCACAAATGTGATATATTGAGTTAAGACCTGCTCCAGATCCCGTCCTCGCTCACTGATGTCTCGCAAGACTGATGGGGAAAAACAATACAAAAAAAGAAAAAGAAAAAGAAAAAGAAAAAAAAGGGAAAAAAAAAGAATTCAAACGAGGAAACAGTTAAAATTAAATTCACTTCAAGAATGAAGGAAATGCAACAGAAATGTGGGATCAAACAATGCAATACAAGCATTAAAACTACACTCAATGAGCACTTATTAGGAACCCCATACTAACACTGGGAAGGACCTCACTTTGCTCTCAAAACTTTGTCAGTTCTTCATGTCATGGTTTCTTGTCTATGTTGACATGATTGCATCACACAATTCCTGCAGATTTTGCAGGTGCACTTCAGTGCTGTGAATCTCCTTTTCCATCATGTCCCAAATGTTTCCTATTTCATTCAGATCTGCTGAGAAGGCCACTGAAGAACATTGGTGTCGTTGTAATGTTCATGAAACCAATTTCTTTTGCATTCCCCACACAATTACACCACCTGCACCAACCTGAGCTGGATTCATGCCCAGGTTGGATTCATTATATTGTTGTAAATTCTGACCCGTGTGTGTTCCCCAGAAATCAAGATTCATCAGACCAGGCTACATTTTTTAGTCTTAACCTTTATGTCCATGACTTCATACCCTATTTTGGTGACCTGCACTCAATGCAGCCTCAGCTTCCTGTTCTTGGCTGACAAAACTCTAGTTCAATGCGGTATGCATTCTGAGATGCTTTTTTGTACCTCAGTAGTCATATGAGTTATTGTAGCCTTTATGCCCAAATATTTCTGTCTGCAAAACTGCCTCTCACTAGAATTTTTCGTTAACACTGTTTTTTTCTTTAGACTGTTGTGTCTGAAAATCCCAGGTCAGTAATTATAGAAATACTCAAACTAGCCCATCTGACACCAACAATCATGCCACGGACAGAATCAATAAGGTCTCAATTTTTCCTCCTTTCTGATGTTTGATTTGAACATTACTCGTATCTGCATGATTTATGCTTTTGCATGAGTGCAAAGGTGTTCCATAATGTGCTCAATGAGTGTATATATGCCAGTTAGTAGGGTTAGTCTTACCCTACTCACCTCTGCGTGAGAGTCGTGTATCAGCATCTGTGTCCACAAACAGCTTCATCTGAAAAAGATCCCGGATCTCCTGCGAGTAGAACATAAGAATCCCCTCGAAGAGCACCACGTCAGCTGGGTACACTGTCACTGTTTCCTTCTTCCTATAGACAAACACAGGAAGAATAATAAGGTAAACAAAAGACTACTCATATAACTTTTATGTGAGACGCTGCAGAGGCTTACCTGGAATGGGTTACAAAGTCATAGACTGGGATGTGAACTGTTCTTCCCGCCATGATGTCCCACAGAGTCTTAATTATTAACTCATTGTCAAATGCATCTAAGCAGAGGAAGGAATACAGTGGATGAGAAAAAAGAACTCATCAGGTCCACAACTGGTGTGAATTTTAAAACAACTTCTACAGGACAGACATCCCTAAAAAAAAATATAACTCCCAACTTACATTACAGTTAGTTTACCTGGGTGATCAAAGTTGAATTGTCCTTTAAGAGCTTTGGCCTTCTGTTCTGAAGTAAGCACCTTGTAGAAACTGTCCTGACTCAGGATGGCAACCTGCCTTTGGTGATGGTCAATTTTATTTTGGCCAAGAAGCTCCATAATCTTCCCACATACGGATGACTGTTAGGAAAAATAAATAAATATTTCAACTATTTGCCTGGTGCATTAGTACTAAAACTACACTGTCAGTTTAAGGAACGTAAAAAAAAAACAACTGTCATAACTTTTGGGATCCAAGTCTGAAAATGTGAAAAATAATTTTAGAATAAACCATTTAGATCTTGTTATTTCAACCAATTACAATTTAAAATAACAAAGCTATATGAAAAACAGTTTGCAAAACATTTCAACAGCCAATCTTTTTAGGGCCGTAATCAATGTTCAGTTACGCATACACAATGAAAACTTAAGACAAAGCTACTGACTTATGTGCTAATCAGACAGCTTTGCAGGACTTGTATGCAGAAGCATATCTCAGTTACAGGTGACTCAGTCCTTGAATTAATTACTTATTTTGTGCCTGTATAGTTTTCTTTCACAGAAAGGCGATGAGAAATGACTATTGTTTAATAAAAAAAGAAAAAAGAGTTATTGTTTATCTCAATAAGTGAATTTATAAAGATACAATTATGAATTAAACATACTTAAAGGAACAATACAATATGGCAAAACATTTGTGGGCACCAGACCATCACACCCATATTTGCTTTTTGAACATGCTATTCCTGCTTTATTGCCCGTTCGCTGTTATAATAACCTCCACTCTTGGCTTGAGAAGAGTGGAGGTTATCCACTAGATAAGGCTTTAGTGGATTTTGGAGAAGGCTTTCCACTAGATTTTGGAGCGTGGCTTTGGG
Organism: Tachysurus fulvidraco; assembly: GCF_022655615.1. Classification (NCBI taxonomy): domain Eukaryota; kingdom Metazoa; phylum Chordata; class Actinopteri; order Siluriformes; family Bagridae; genus Tachysurus; species Tachysurus fulvidraco. The sequence goes on along the minus strand of NC_062531.1, from coordinate 10,747,539 downwards.
GATTTGTGATCCTTCATCCACAAGAGCATTTACTGAGATCAGGCACAGATGTTAGTGTTTGGCGTGCAGTCGGTGTTCCAATACTGTATAATAAATAATAACAAAGTGTTATGTGGGCATGACACTGTCCTACTCTTTGCCGGACACCCAAGTACGGTAAACCAACCTTGGCAAACCCTGACTTTGTGGAGCTTGCTTTGTGCACAGGGACACGATCATGCTGGAACAGGGTTCCAGTAAAGGGAAACTGAAATGCTACAGCATACTAAGACAACCTATACAATTGTGTGCTTCCAACTTAGTAACTACAGGGTGAGTACCAGTTCCATTCTCTCAGTGCTCTCCTGAGAACTTGGCTAAAAAAGTTGTGTGCATCCCTGTGTATATGCACACATCTGCAATGTCACATAAACTCAATATATCCTGTTGTTGTTTTCATGTCCTTAGTTAAGATGTAGGTTTATTAATAATCAATTAAAATGACTGTGTTATTACTCATTTCTAATAATAAATGCATAACAGGAAACTATTACACTTTTTTCTGTCTTTGTCAAACAAAGGAGCATACATGTCTGTATATTCTCTCTTATATACATGAATATATATTCATCTATTCATTCATTTTCTACCGCTTATTCCGAACTACCTCTGGTCACGGGGAGCCTGTGCCTATCTCAGGCGTCATCGGGCATCAAGGCAGGATACACCCTGGATGAAGTGCCAACCCATTGCAGGGCACACACACACTCTCATTCACTCATGCAATCAAACACTACGGACAATTTTTCCAGAGATGCCAATCAACCTACCATGCATGTCTTTGGACCGGGGGAGGAAACCGGAGTACAAGGAGGAAACCCCCGAGGCACAGGGAGAACATGCAATATATACAGTGAGGAAAATAAGTATTTGAACACCCTGCCATTTTGCAAGTTCTCCCACTTAGAAATCATGGAGGAAATTGAAATTGTCATCGTAGGTGCATGTCCACTGTGAGAGACGTAATCTAAAAAAAAATCCAGAAATCACAATGTATGATTTTTTTAACTATTTATTTGTATGATACAGCTGCAAATAAGTATTTGAAAAATCAATGTTAATATTTGGTACAGTAGCCTTTGTTTGCAATTACAGAGGTCAAACGTTTCCTGTAGTTTTTCACCAGGTTTGCACACACTGCAGGAGGGATTTTGGCCCACTCCTCCACACAGATCTTCTCTAGATCAGTCAGATTTCTGGCCTGTCGCTAAGAAACACGGAGTTTGAGCTCCCTCCAAAGATTCTCTATTGGGTTTAGGTCTGGACACTGGCTAGGCCACGCCAGAACCTTGATATGCTTCTTACAGAGCCACTCCTTGGTTATCCTGGCTATGTGCTTCGGGTCATTGTCATGTTGGAAGACCCAGCCTCGACCCATCTTCAATGCTCTAACTGAGGGAAGGAGGTTGTTCCCCAAAATCTCGCAATACATGGCCCCGGTCATCCTCTCCTTAATACAGTGAAGTCTCCCTGTCCCATGTGCAGAAAAACACCCCCAAAGCATGATGCTACCACCCCCATGCTTCACAGTAGGGATGGTGTTCTTGGGATGGTACTCATCACTCTTCTTCCTCCAAACACGTTTAGTGGAATTATGACCAAAAAGTTCTATTTTGGTCTCATCTGACCACATGACTTTCTCCCATGATTCCTCTGGATCATCCAAATGATCATTGGCAAACTTAAGATGGGCCTGGACATGTGCTGGTTTAAGCAGGGGAACCTTCCGTTCCATGCATGATTTCAAACCATGAAGTCTTAGTGTATTATCAACAGTAACCTTGGAAACGGTGGTCCCAGCTTTTTTCAGGTCATTGACCAGCTCCTCCCGTGTAGTTCTGGGCTGATTTCTCACCTTTCTTAGGATCATTGAGACCCCACGAGGTGAGATCTTGCATGGAGCCCCAGTCCGAGGGAGATTGACAGTCAAGTTTAGCTTCTTCCATTTTCTAATGCTTGCTCCAACAGTGGACCAAGCTGCTTGGCAATTTCCCTGTAGCCCTTTCAAGCCTTGTGGAGGTGTACAATTTTGTCTCTAGTGTCTTTGGACAGCTTTTTGGTCTTGGCCATGTTAGTAGTTGGATTCTTACTGATTATATGGGGTGGACAGGTGTCTTTATGCAGCTAACAACCTCAAAGAGGTTCATCTAATTTAGGATAATAAATGGAGTGGAGGTGGACATTTTAAAGGCAGACTAACAGGTCTTTGAGGGTCAGAATTCTAGCTGATAGACAGGTGTTCAAATACTTATTTGCAGCTATATCATACAAATAAATAGTTAAAAAATCATATATTGTGATTTCTGGATTTTTTTTTTTAGATTACGTGTCTCACAGTGGACATGCACCCACGATGACAATTTCGGACCCCTCCATGATTTCCAAGTGAGAGAACTTGCAAAATAGCAGGGTGTTCAAATACTTATTTTCCTCACTGTATATACTGCATGTTCTCCCTGTGCCTCGGGGGTTTCCTCCTTGTACTCCGGTTTCCTCCCCCGGGTCCAAAGGATATATATATACACACACACACACACACACACACACACACACACACAGACAGACATACATACATACATACATACGTACATACATACATACATACATACATATACATATACATATATATATATATATATATATATATATATATATATATATATATATATATATATATATATATATATATATATATATATATCAAAATGTAAAAATATTGTGAGTTTTGGTGTTCACAACTTGCTCTACTGAATATATTATTTCAGAAATCAACCACCCACATAGCAGATGCCCCTAACCGTAAGATGTACCTGATCATCATAATAACAACATTTTAGACATATAACAACAATGTATAGGGGTTAGTACTAATTCTAATATGGGTTTAGATTTGTCAGATAGGATAAATTAACATATGACTACAATACGGTATTATATACAAACAAGAGTGAGAAATATTATTAATTAGGCCAAATTGGTTAATGTCAGAGTACATGCGTCATAAAAATGTCATAGAAAACTGTCTTAATCACAAAGCAAATAATTTAAATGTTTTGATATGGATAGACAGACAGACAGACAGATAGACAGATAGATAGATAGATAGATAGATAGATAGATAGATAGATAGATAGATAGATAGATAGATAGATAGATAGATAGATAGATAGATAGATAGATAGATAGATAGATAGATAATTTATTGATCCTATAGATAGATAATTTATTGATCCTATAACAACATTACAATGTCAGATGTACCAAAACACTGTTTATACTACTTTTACTGCTAGTTCTTTTTAATTGCAAATTAATACTACATTAGAAATTAAAATAAGAGTATGTGATCAAAAGTGAATAATCTGTATCTCAGGGCGATATCACCATGACTTCCATTGCTCTTTTCCATAGCAGTGCAGCTTGTCTCAATACATTTAACACAACTCTCAAGCTGTTACTCATAACAGCAATTATAAACATGCTCCATGATTTTAAGACAATCTGACATCATATATTCATAGACTTTTAAAATTATAATAAATAAATTCAGAGTTTACATGTTTGTTCCATAACACTTTTCTACAAACTGCTAAACTTTTAATACAATAAAAATGTTTTAAAAGTTAACACTAATGTTAATCTGCACCATATTTATTTTAGGGCTTTACTGCACCCACTGACAGAAAGCCAGCTGTCAATGCTGACTAAACATTCTTCTATCTCAGCCTGAGGCCCGGTGAAACCAACAGACTATGCTGCACTTTAGAGATCTAATGCCAGTGTCAATGAGGCTGTACTCAATACTGACAATATGGTGTCATGTCATAAGTTAAAGAGACAAAAGCACTACAAAAACCAGAAAATCCTGTATCCAATATAAATGAGCAAGCTGTATTAAATATTAAATATTAAATACTCATATCCCTAATTCTAAGTGTAGGTACTTTTGTAATGTACATTTGCAGCACCAACACAATGTCCTTACAGAAGCCCTCTGAAGACATAGCATAAGTTGTCTATAAATAAAATATCTAATGCAACCAGACAAGGTCAAAAACAAGCTAGATCTTAGGAAGAGTAGTCAAAGCACATAAACATAAAGACAAAATAAAAAATAATTTCTCAAGTGAGCTAAAGAGATACAGAAGGTCACCTGCCAGCTGGTGGTAGGATGACACAGAAAAACAAGACACATGACACCAGAGACATAATCATTAATGTAAAGGGAATATTCAATATAATATTATATCTAATATACATTATAAAACAATTTATTTACGATATATCTTGTCCTGAAATGTAAACACAATTCATCTGCTTTTTAGTTTTGTTCATGGGGTACTGATGGCTGCACAGGTCCATTTGTGATTGCAATAGTAATATATGCCCCAAAAATGTAATTGTGGATAATATTTAAGATGATCAAGTTTCTTGTACCCTTTTTCAGTTTAGCATTTTAGCAAATAACCATTCTCTCTAATATTTGACACTGACAAATACAGTATTTTGGTTAAAATTTATGTAATAATGTACATTTTAATTAATGAAAATTAATTAATAAATATAACTGAGTAAAAAACATATTAGTGAATAAAACACACCCATATAGGAGAAAATAGGTGTGTTCAAATCTGCCACAATCCTAAAAAGAAAGACCAATGAGCTCAGGAACAAAAAAGGTCCAGAAGACCATCAGAAAATTGAAGAATCGAAGAATTCTTTCATTGAATTATCCCTTTTATGACAGTTAGCCAGCCAAGAACACCCTCCAGGAAATATGGATATCTGCCTCAAAGTCAACAATCATGAGAGTTCTTCACCAAAGTAAATACAATACAAAACATAAACCTTTGGTAAACCTCAAAAACATGAAGGCCAGTTTAGACCAGATTAGAGCTAAAATCATCAGTCTATATTATCTGTTCAGATTAGGACAAACGCTTTATACCTCCTTGGATGGTTCAGTGTAGCTGGACAATGTCCTAAAGCATACTTTGAAAGCAACCAAAACCAATTAAAAAAGGAGAAAGTTTTGCAATGATTAATTAAAGAACCTGACCTGAATCAAATTTCTGCTCTGAAATTTGGGTGGATTGTCATAGCTTTATCTTGCCATGTCATTGTTGGTGATGTCACTGACAGTATAGGGTATTTCTTCACAGCAATTACCGTCACAGCATTTTCAGTCATAAACTGCTGATGTTTGTCCAATTTATTCAGTGTCTGGTTATTAGTTCACCAATCATTTCTTTCTTTTTTTAAATATTCTTTCATATTATAAACATTATTCAAATATTATAGATAGATAGATAGATAGATAGATAGATAGATAGATAGATAGATAGATAGATAGATAGATAGATAGATAGATAGATATCAAAATTTTATATCTAGATTCTATCAGATCTATTATCTCATTTTCATAATTAACAACCCAAATGTCTTCAGCTTAATGCGGAAACAAAAAATTTTATTTCCATTCCAACAATATTAGTGTAAGGTGTATATAAATAAACCATAAACGATATTTTCGTGGTAATACGTTTTCTGAAATTTCACATGAACATTAAACTATGTTGATGACGACTGTAAAAAAGTATGATTTACATCATTTTGTACTTGTCTGTTAGCCTTTATGTCCTGTAGATGAGTATTACACAGTGTTGTTCTCATAGAGGGCACCTCCCATCAGGAACTGATCACCAAGTTTGACCAGAGGGATAAAGCTGATGAGTCACAATAACTTTGTATTGATTCACAATGTTCCTTTCCTCTCAGCAGACCCTACCCATATCAAAAAATAGCTCTACCTGTTTTTTTTATCTCGGTTATGCATCACTAAGTACAATGTAAATCGCTTTCTGTGACTAATTAGATATTTGTAAAAGTAACCTACATTTTCTTATTTCAATTTATACAACTGATTTATTAAGGGTTTAGGGGTCTAGCAGTGGCAACTTGATGCACCTGGGATTAAAACTCATGACCTTCTGATCGGTAATCCAATACCTTAACCACTAGGCTACCACGTACACAGCCTATGAGCTACTGACCTCATTACTGTGTACCTACTCATCAATGTGTAGCTTTAACAGCGTCATTCATCCGTTATTAAGGTTAAATTAAATATACTATAAATATTAATCATACTATAAAATTAGAAAACTAATAACTGTCAGGCAAAACCGTCGTCCCGATCAAACAAAGGCTCACAGTTCTTTTGTGAAGATGCCTAACCTGTAAATCTGCTGTAAGTCACTGTTGGCAGCTAACAAATGTATAAATAATACCGTGTTTGGAGTAAATATGAAATCTAACAGTGCTCTTTTTTTTTTTACACACACAAAGCCCGAAATGTTGAGATGATAATCTGAGTCAATCTGATGGAATCTGTGTGAGCTATCGGGCAAGACAGGAACAAAAGCTAACGGCTAACTCGACTGTCTTACACAACAATAACACAGAAACAGTTATAATCTTTAAGCTTCTATGAGATCATAATTATGACTACATTCATTATGGTCAGTGAACAGAGTGAATCAGTCTTATGTCCATTCTAAACAATACCATACAAAAGGTAGGAGTTTAATACCATCGTCTGTATAAAGTCAACATTATCATCTTCATGTAGACCGGTTTTTGGCTTGTAACTGTTATAACGCTATTTTAGTAGTTAAAAAACACTAAGAGCTTAGAGTTAGTTTTATTTATGTAAAAAGTGCAACATATAGCATAGAACGTGTGTAATGTATAAATATAGGACGTTAACAGATGTTAGATATCGGATATTAAAATAAACCTACTCCTAAATGGACACGTTATAAGGACACGTTATAATGTCTGGACACGTTATAAGGTTTGACGTGAGCCACGCGGTCATGAGGTGTCTCATGTACAGACAACAAAAGTACAGGCATCATCACAAAAGAGGAGTTTTTTTATCGGGGAGAAAATGAGATTGCCGACCTTTCCGCTGGCGGTGCCCCCCGCCACCCCGATGAGGAAAGGCTGTCGGATGGTGTGTGTGTGCTCGGGATCACGGTGCTCCAGATCGGCCTCGCTTTCTCCTGCCATGCTGCCGGTCAGTGTGAACACGATCAGCGCCGCTCCGACAGACCAACACCGAGCGCTCCTCCTCCTCCTTACCCCTTTCCTTTCCTTTGTGTGTGTGTGTGTGTGTGTGTGTGTGTGTGTGTGTGTGTGTGTGTGTGTGTGTGTGTGTGTGTGTGTGTGTGTGTTTATATCTTAGTGGGGATCATCCCCCCCTTATACACATACACACTAAAATAGAAGAGTTTAGCTGTAGGCATTGCAAAAATACCATAAATAATTTTATTCATAGTTCTCTACATTGTCGGTAGTTCTAAGTTCTAAGTTCTAAGTTGTAAGGTCCTTACAAGGCTAGAGAGAGAGAGTGTGTGTGTGGAGAGAGTGTGTGTGTGTGTGTGTGTGTGTGTGTGTGTGTGTGTGTGTGTGTGTGTGTGTGTGTGTGTGTGTGTGTGTGTGTGTGTGTGTGTGTGTGAGAGAGAGAGAGAGAGAGAGAGAGATAGAAATAGAGACAGAAAGAATGAAAAAACTGTCAAACAGTGAAAAGCTCCCTCCTACAAGGAGAACATAATGACTGCTGTATATTACACAATATGCCCTGGTCAGTCACAATATTGAGGGTCAGTGAGTGATCTGCCTTGACCTTGCGTTTCTTGTCATTCTTATGGTTGTGATGATCTTTGTTATTGATATTGATATTTATAGTGAAGATCCTTTAAATACACTCCGTCCTGTTTGGTTATTTTGAACTGAATTGAAAATGTCAGGATGGCCCAGTTGGATTAACTAATCAGGAAACTATAAGAAATTTGCTGCCAAGAGTTTATGTCAGCATTTCAGATTCCAGATCTTACAATGGGAATTTCTGTTAATCCATTTTAAAATAGATTTATTAATTAGCAAATAATTTTTCTTTTAAGATTGTTTCTGAATCAATTTGGAAAAATGTTCATATACTCCTACTCATGCCCCTGACTGCATGTAAATTTATGCATAAAAACATGTATGGATTACTGCAGTGTTTTATATGTGCTATTTAATAAGATTAGTGCTATTTAATAAAATGATACATGTGATACAAAGGATACAAATAATTTATTTACAATGGCGGTACGGATGCATCTGTAGTCAAAACCTCAAGTATAGCTACAGAGAAATAAGAATTTGCAGTCTTTCTAACTGTTTATAAGATTATATTTTACATCTACAACCTTATAAACTATGAATCTCTTAGGGCTATTTAACAGATGACACAATATATTGTGCTTATTATGTGAATATTTGGGTCTTGTGCTGATTTTTTGGTATTCGATAACAATATCCTGTGTATTAACAAAAGCCTCCAAGTCTGAATGCATAAATGTTTATAGTCAACAAAAAATGCAAAACAACAAAAAAATGCACAGTGATTCAATCTTTCCTACGTTTAAAACAAGCTTAAATGTAGGGTTTTATCTGCATAAATCTAGGTGGCACAGTGACCAGGCTGATGATCTGTTGCTATGGTTACAAAACATCAGGTACATACCTGCTGAAAGAAGATCATATTTACTGCCATTGAAGATTGTTTTTTGCATTTCTAATGGTTAGTGTTGGGTCATCCTCTCTTGAAGAAGAATGTACTTTCCTCTTGAAGAAGAATGTACTTTCCTGTTGTGCTGTTTTTTGTTTCAAAAAATATTCAGAGAGTTTAAAATACCCCCAAAAACAAATTCAACCCACCCAATAAGACAAATTAGGAAGATATTCTGCCATATACAAAAGGGTGGGCTGGTCTGCTAATATAGAAGTTGTAAGCCAGGATGCTTGACAGAATTGATATTACTGGAAGAGAAAGTAGATGTTGCCCATAGAAAGGAATGAATATTTAGAGGCCAATAATGTTTTTTAAGAGGATGAATTTCAGTTCCATTTGCCTTTGCATCTTTTTTAATGTCTTTAGCACTAATTGACATTTCTGAGGAATTCTTCTTCTTTATTGACCATTTATTGTTTGGTGTCCACTGGGTTAGTTTTGTAAGCATCACTAAACTGCAAATTAGCCCTGATAAAAAAAAAATCACTTTTAATTTCCTTCCCCCCAAATTGAAAAGTGCACGCTCACACCTGACTAAATGATCACGTGTCAACGACAAATGAGGCATATAACTAAAATTATGTCTGAGGGGACGATACATAAAACATTATAAAATATCATAACATGAGTTATAATAATGTTAACAATTTATTCTCAACTTTTTAGCTTTTTATTTGCACAATTTATTTGTAATTGATACCAGTTTATTGATTTAAGATGATATTATTACATTCAGAATTCAGAATGTGCAGAATGTATGTTGAGATAAATGCAGATAGTGAAATTTGCTGATGTGTTATTGGTCACGTTACACTTGCTGTTGAATACATCTTACAAAATTATATATATATATATATATATATATATATATATATATATATATATATATATATATATATATATATACTATAAGTAAGGTTATATCTAGAACACTTTTTAGAAAGATAAAATGCTAACAAATAAAATTTAATAAAGGAACAGGTTTTCTAATGATACCTTAAAAAACTGAAATTCATTTATCTCAATGGCACTCATCAAAGAGCTGCAACTTTTGTCTTCTTTTCAGTGTAAAATACCCATTTAATGTGGCTTTTAAATCTTCCATAGTATTTGTAATATGTGTGATATTCTTCTGACTCCTTTCATTGAAATTGGGGTTAGAGCCCTGAATCTTGTTCCTTGTTTAAGTGTAATTAGTGATTCAGCTGGTCCTATTCTAAGTCATGTGAGTATTATTTCATATCTTCTGTTGCTCCCCCATACTCCTACTGACCCAACTAGTTTCTGTATTGTATACAGATGTCAACCTTGGTGTTCATTGGTGTTCCTACACTTTTTGCAATTTTGATTTATTCTAATTTTCTTCCTTGCTGATAGAAAACTTACCGCCATCTCCAACGATAAGGATTCCAGCCTCTCTGATACTAAGAACCAAAAACTTATGTATGCAAAGCAAATAATTTCACTGTACTTACTTTTACTGCATATTCAGATAGTCTGATTCTGATAGCAATGTCACAGAACAACTAAAAGATCTCTCAGAACAACATATTTTGTTTAAATTATTTAAAGATTATTTTTTTTAAAAATTATAAATTATTTATTATTTAAAAAAAACCTTAAAATTAAAATTATAAATTGGTAAAAAAATAAATAAATAAATAAATAAAAAATAGAATTGAATAGTAAAATAGTAAAATAGAATTGAATGAAATAAAATAAACACCAAAAAAATACTGACCACTAGAGAGCGACACCATGAATGAATACAAACAGTCGCATATTGATGATGTCACGTAATGCTGACGCTTAACTTTGACTGGGATATCCACCGTTAGCTATAGTGTGGTGATATAATCCCAAAGCTGTACAAAATGACTACTATGTTCGCAGACACGATACTTATCGTCTTCATATCTGTTTGCACCGCGTTGCTGGCTGAAGGTAATTAAACGTTACTATTTGACGAGGTCAGGAGATAAATTGCATGCAGTTAGCGACACATAGCGATACATGGATCAGTTTAACCACATATGTCTAACTAGTTTAGTGATTTTTTCGAGCTTGATGTCTTCTTTGTTTTTGAATTGTTCAGGTATAACATGGGTGTTAGTTTACCGCACAGACAAGTACAAGAGGCTCAAAGCTGAAGTAGAAAAGCAAAGCAAAAAGCGTAAGTATTAACTAAAATTGGCATCTAATTGCATATAAACACTGTGATTGATGCCATGAGCATCTACAGATCCTTTGAGTTCATTTCTTTTTTTTTTTCTTATGTGTTTTAAGTGGAGAAGAAGAAAGAGACGATTACAGAGTCTGCTGGACGTCAACAGAAGAAAAAGATCGGCAAGTGAAAAGCTGCACGATTTTATTTATTTACCAATATTATTTTTTATCCTTTCCAGCTTAGTTACAGTTGAGATGAGTAACTGATGGCTTAGAGTAGTGTTCAGAAACCCAACAGTGGCAAGATTTGATATGAATGGGATCTGATCTCACAGCATACAGAGTTCAGAGCACTGCTAAGCCTCCACTGTGCAGTTAATAGTCAAGTCAAGAAGCTTTTATTGTCATTTCAACCATATATAGCAGTACACAGTGAAATGAGGCATCGTTTCTTGAGGACCATGGTGCTACATAAAACAAAGACAATGCTAAGGACTTAGTAAGTTAGTCTTAGATATATAAAGTGCAACTGTGCAACCTGGTGTAAACAGTGCAGACAGGAAAAAAGACAGTGCAGACAAAAAATTACAAGAAAATACTCAAAAGACAATAAACAGAAACAGCTCTGACCGGTGTAAATGCTGTATGGTCAAACAATATTGCGAGTGCAGAAATACTAGAATGAACACAGTGTTATAGCAGCAGGTCCCTGAGATAATGTAAAGGATTGTGCAAAACAGCAAACGATATAATATTGTACAGAAGGTGCCATATGTCCCAATATGTAAGGAAACACTTTCAGATAGTCTTTAAGAATGGCTTTCACAAAAGAAAAAATAATGCTATTTGTATTGCCAAATTGCAATTACATGCATAACACCAGATGTGTTAAAAAAAATTTACAGCATGAGTAAGAGAAACCTGCCCATATATATTTTCCTTCCGTAATATTGGTGTTATTTGTTCTGTGGAATGACAGTTGTGCAGAATGCTAAAAGAGGTAGAAATAAATTTTAAGTTTTAATTTTAATTTTTTTTTTTTGCTCTGGTCAAACAGAAAGGCAAGAGGAGAAACTCAAGAACAACAACCGAGACCTGTCAATGGTGAAACAATCTTATTTGATACAGCTACCATGTCATTTATATCTTCATTTTATTTTTATTTTTTTTGTATTTCAACTCGCTGCCTTAAACAGAAATTATTTTTCATCATAGGTCAGAATGAAGTCCATGTTTGCCATTGGTTTCTGCTTTACAGCATTAATGGGCATGTTCAATTCAATGTAAGTTGATTATGATTATTTTTAAGTATTAGTCCACAGATAAGTTGTTTGTTCCTAATAGAGTTGAATGCAGATCCAATGATTTAAGCATCAGATTTACTTTCCAATTTTTATTTCTCTTCAGCTTTGATGGGCGGGTTGTAGCAAAGCTACCGTTTGTTCCCTTGTCCTACATCCAAGGCCTTTCTCATCGCAATCTTCTGGGTGAAGATTACACTGACTGCTCTTTCATCTTCCTCTATATTCTGTGCACCATGTCTATTAGACAGGTAATGCTCAACACCTTTGCCACAGGTTCAAAGAGGAAAGTCACAAGAGTGTGATTCAACGGCTTCAGTTATGTGTTGGCTATAATCTCTTAGAAAATCTGTGCGTTGAAACTGCATGATAAGGTTGCAATTAATACTACTGTATATGTGTAGTGTATTTATTATCTCAGTTGTAGTGAAAAATACTTTTCCTGTCTCTCATTCAGAACATCCAGAAGATGCTGGGCTTGGCTCCATCTCGTGCAGCCACCAAACAAGCTGGAGGGTTTTTGGGACCCCCTCCACAAGCTGCCAAGTTCTCATAAACATGTTAGACAATACACAGGTTCTCTTTTTTGGTTGTAGACATACTTTGGGTAGACTTGAAGCAAAATTATATATTAAAATGCAGTAGCTTCCTGGTTACCTCACTGTACATATTGTTTCCATGTTTAAATTTGACAATGATTTTATTCAAACTCCAAATATTTAGAATAGTTCAATAATGGCAAATAGTCTTTCTTTAAATGGTTTTGGTTAATTAATCACATTTTGCATACTGTGTGAAGGTGGAACTGCTAAACGTAGATTATTTAACAGTTTCATTATGGCTGGGTCACCTGTGCTTGTCAAAAGGAGGGAAATAGACCATGCTTTAAAAAATACTTTCGTTATTTTATAAAGGTCTCCTTTCAATTAAATATGACACTTTCACTAGAAACTATTTAAATGTAAACGATAACAGTGCTATGTCAAAATAGACCCTTATTAGAAATTGTTGTTTCTTCTAAAAGTTTTATATGGCATTTTCTAATATATTAAACATTATAACGTATAAGAGGCCAACTATTTCAGTGTTGGGCCCCACTGGTATTGTGTGATATTTTTGTCAGCTTATTTCAGGCATGGGGACATTTAGGCAGCTTGGGAGCACTGTACTTTTTGATCTCACCAGCTTTGATTATTTCAACCTGCATGCTACGGATGTTAAGGAGTATTCACCTGGATAAATAGAAGAAAAAAAATCACAGAAAGGTTTTCATTTTAATTTTATTACCATGTGCATGTAATTCTGATTTCTATATCAATGGGTCATTACATAACTGCACTACATAATGATATATGTTAGTATGCTCTTTTGACCTACCTGATAAACTGTCATGTGTTCTCCACTTTCTTTATTTGACATGTAAGACTAATATTTGGTATGGATTTTATTTATGCATATGTGTGAATGTGTTTATTAGATTAAAAGAGATTAAATTGTGTGGATTCTATTGCTTTAAGTTCACTTTTATAATTATTTTATGGCGTTTACACTTGGTGAATAAAGTGGTAAAGTTATCTTGCATAGATCAGTGACTTTTTTTTTGTAAAAAAAAAAAAAAGTTACGCTCTTGGTCAGATGTACAGTACACATAGCATCATCTCATTTAAGAAGCAGCAAAGACAAATCTGTGTGTTGGGGGGGAAAGCAAACATTTTATGTGTTAATGGAATTGTATCATTTTTAAGTGCACAATTCAATACAACAAAGGTGGATGACATAAACCTGATGTGTGCATGGTAAAAAGGATTAGATCTAAAACCAGATTACTAGTCTAGTCAGATTACTAGACCAGATCCTTAGGTCTGGAGTAAACCCTGAGCTTCACATTTTTCTCTATGCACCTATGTCAATTCAGTAAGATCTGATGATTTGGTGTGTTAGAAGCAGGTATGGTGTTAATTAAAGGGTACAGCAATAGCATGGTTGGGAAGTATATATACCATGTTGCTATAAAGTGTTACTTGGTTGCACAAAGAAACCTAGAAAATGTAGAAATCCTTCAAAATATCAGCACACCAAGAAACCTTTGTGTACTTTTGACCCACTTAAGACGTGCAACTTCTTTGATGATGCAATGGAAGATCAAAATCCAGATCATAAAATCGCAAGATACAAAAGTGTATTGACTGAAAATTGGTTGGATGATAGTGTATGAAAAGCACAAGTGCTGACGTGCCAATAAAATGAACCAGTGAAAGAACCTGGTTAACGCCAGCCCACTGTGTTATATAATCATGGTCTGATAAGTGGATTTCTGAGGGACTATAACTTCTCTCAGCTCACAAACTTCACGGCCATTTCTGCTGTCAGAAGGGTGACGTGTAGCTCAAGACCTACTGAATCTGCACAGACACTAAAGAAGCCAAGTCTCACACTTCAAGGTAACGTTAAATTTGCTGAAATGATTTGAAGGCAAACCTAAATATCGAATGCATGACGGAAATTATCGTCGTTATTGTGAAGCGTAAAGCGAGCTAGCTTCCATGGAATTTAACTTGCTACTGACATTTCGCAAATAAATTTTTTTCTGCTTCAGTTTATGATTTTCTTTTTTAAATGTGTTTCGGAGATTTTTAGGGTCGTTTTTACGACTTCCATTGTAGTCTGGACATGATCAGGAGGCGTGAGGGTTGTTTTTCCCCCCTCACATGTTAGCATACTGGTTAGCTTAGTGCTAGCAAAGTGGGGCGTGTAAAAAATCTTATCTCTAAACCCCTTCCTGCTGAGGCCCTACAGGCCATGCTGTGGAAAGGCAGGGAGAAAATGGGGCATGCAGAAATGTCCCAAACAGACCAAAGTGAACAGACATTATCAATGAGAATGAACATTGTCTTGGGTCAGATTACTGGCAGAACAACCTGTTCTACAATAATCCACTGCAACAAATGTTGAGCTTTGTTAGACAGCACAAATAATCTAGGTTCTAATAAACAATATTTTCTTTGTGAGCAGTTTAAAATGGCTCAGACACCACTTCTTTCCCTGCCTGAGTTTCACAATGTTTCTACTGGGGGTCTGGTTGTGAAAGAGGCTCTGAACTTCTGGGGTGGAGCTCGAGTTCAAGGCAAGAACACGAACAACTCTGAGCCAGTGTATGAACCAGCAACTGGTAAGTTTTTTTTTCCATGTGTAGTAACGTATCGTAAATCTACACCAATTTTTTGCATGATGGTGTTTAGTGCTACTTGTCACTGATTAACTGTTGCCTGCATGTTGCTTTGCAGGTTATAGGTCATATGTAAAATATATTCCAGCCAAAGACAAATTTCTGTAAATTTATAAACATACTGGAGTGTATGTTAAACAAAACCTCGCTTTCTCCAGGCCGTGTGCTGTGTGATATGATTCCTTGTGGGGAGGAGGAGGTCGATCAGGCCATAAAGGCTGCACACACTGCCTACCTAAAATGGAGTAAACTTGCCGGCATAGAGAGAGCTCGGATCCTGCTGGAGGCTGCACGTATTATTAGGGTAAATATTCACAACAAAACCCAATGGTCCTAATTACAGATACTATCCAGTATCTTCTAAATAGTGTGTAGATATATTTGTGTTTCTAAGAATGTATAAATTTAAAGGGCTAATGCAATGCACAAAAAAGTATGTGGTTCTGAACAGAGTTGGGACATTTGGCACCCTATTTAAAATATTATATCGTTTGCATTATCTCGGGTAACTTAACAGTATGTGGTTTCTTTTTTTGTGAAATACAGTTCTAAAATACAGTCCTAATTAATTTAATAATAAACCAATCTTAATCCCGCATCACTGAAGCCGTTTAGGTTTGATGCCAAAATAACCATGACACAATGGGTTAGAATGTCAGCTTTTATTTCCAGATATTTAAATGGTGCTGTGTTAAACAATTTGGCACCTCTTTTTTTTTTTTTTAAACCCACACAAATTATCAAAAATATGGATCTGTGTATTTTGCTGCCTAGGTGTGCAACAGTCCATGACCTAACCAACAAGTGTAAACTTTATTCCTTGTTGCTTTAACAGGAGCGCAGAGATCAGATAGCTGTGCTGGAAGTGATCAACAATGGAAAAAGTATAACTGAGGCTAAGGTGGACATTGATGTGGCCTGGCAGTGTATTGAGTACTATGCTGGAATTGCTCCCACACTATCAGGTATATTTAGCTGTAAATTGTCAAACCACTACAGCATTTCTTATTAATGGAGTACTCAGAATACATCTCCTAAGCGAAATAATGCTTTAGAAAATAACAATTTTTTTCTGCAGTAATATAGATTTGTGTGTTTGTGTCAGGCCAGCACATTCAGCTTCCCGGAGGCTCTTTTGCCTACACTCGTAGAGAGCCACTGGGTGTATGTGTGGGAATCGGTGCCTGGAACTATCCTTTCCAGATTGCTGCATGGAAATCAGCCCCAGCTCTAGCGTGTGGTATGTGAGCAATGTTAAATCTTACTTATGCTAAACTAATAAGAATATCCAGTATGGTATTAATTGAAAAGTGTAGCTGGATTTGTAACTGAATTACTGTCTGTTATGGTTTCACTTGCACAGGTAATGCCATGGTGTTTAAGCCATCTCCCATGACTCCACTCACAGCAGTCATTTTAGCAGAGATCTATAAAGAAGCTGGCGTGCCAGACGGGCTGTTTAATGTGGTGCAGGGTGCAGCCGAGACCGGATCACTGCTGTGCCACCACCCCATGGTGGCCAAAGTGTCGTTCACTGGTAGTGTGCCTACTGGCAAGAAGGTAAAAAAGCTAGAAGGATTTGCTATTGGAAAAGGTTTTGTACTATTGTTTTGCTCTGTAGTGTGATGATCATATGTTAGTTATCATTTTATTTTTATGAAATGGTTCTCAATAATAGCAGCAACATTTCAATCATGTTGATTTAATGAAATATTATCTATGGATTGTTTTATATTTAACACATTCTTTAGGTTTGCTTGCATGTATTGGAGAATATACAGTAGCTCTGTTGCACCACACTGAACTGTTTTTAGGTGGCCCAGTTATCACAAATATAAACATTTAACACTGAAGCATACAGTATGACTGGTTCCAATTGCATTATATAGGATTCTTGCTTTGGCAAAAGGTTTAATGTGTTGATGTGAGTGCAAGGAATGCTGAAACCAAGGGAAAAGTGTGGACATATCGGATTCATTATTTTATTTATTTAACCCACGAGTAATTGACTTAATTCAACTGCTATCACAGTTCACGTTTATTTACTACAACCTGCTTGATTTCATCCAGGAGCTTTTACTATATTTCTTTTGCCAAGTAATGTTAACATGTCTGAACTTTTAGAAGTTTCAGTTTCACTGAAAGTAAATCTTATCTTTCTTGAATCATCTATTGAAAATGATATAGCAAAATTGAAATGTATATATTTAAAATCCTTGTTTAATTTCACTTGAACAGTTAGCTGAGATATTCACTAAGTGAACATGATCTCAAATCCCTAAAATGTTTAAGTGCAAATAGTATATAGTGGATTTGAGGTAAAATGTTAAAACTAGAATGTTTATATCCAAGGTATTGTTGTAGAATATTAAATCATACTGTATTTGTTTGTCTGTAAGGTCATGGAGATGTCCGCAAAAGGTGTGAAGCAAGTGACACTGGAGTTAGGTGGAAAGTCACCACTTATCATCTTTAAGGACTGTGAGCTGGAGAATGCTATCAGAGGGGCTTTAATGGCTAACTTCCTCACCCAGGGAGAGGTAATTAGGCATTAACATCAGCTTTCTTTAAAATAAATAATCCCAAAGGTGATAATATTGGTTAAAGTACACTATATGGACAAAAGTTTCTTTACAACTAATCATATACAGATATATGTTGATCTTGCACAAAATAAGCAAATCCCAAACTAGTGAAGGGCCTTCTCAGAAAGGTGGATGTTTTTATAACAACAAAATGGTAATTCAGTCTAGAATGTGAAGTTTAAAAAGCATATAGATGTTCTGTTCATGTGTCCACAAACCAAGTTCCTTTTGCCCTCTGTTTTAGTTGTTCTTGTTGTCATAATTTTATGAATGACCTTAGTGTTTTGGCTGATGCAGGTGTGTTGCAATGGGACACGGGTGTTCGTGCAGAGGGATATTATGAAACCATTTATAGAGGAGATTGTGAAGAGAACAAAGGCCATTGCTGTTGGAGATCCTCTACAAGATGGGACACGGATGGGTGCTCTGATTAGCAAACCCCACATGGAGAAAGTGCTGGGTTTTATAAACCAAGCTAAAGAACAGGTACTATTAATAAAGGTGTTGGATAAATGATTTAAATGTCCGATTATTGGGTAGATTTTTCTTGACCTCAGTATAAATTGATTTGGTACATGTTCAATTTTTCTACTTCAGTAAGTAGTAAATAGGTCTTTAGAGAATGACTTAAGGATTATCTAATTTTAATTAAAAAAAAATCTGCCCCTCATCATTAAAACACAAATGTTGTTAAGATAAACAAACAAGAAGTTGGTATGTACCTATTTTAAAATTCTTCATGGAAAAAGTTACTATCATTGTATAGAACACACAAGGATGTGGTTCTGGAGGAATTTTGTACATTGGAGCATTTCTGGTTGATCTAATTACTGTATATACAAATTTGCAGAATGGACTGTACACAGTGGTGATTGCAACACGTTTTGATAGAAATGTAGCTTTAATGTCTCAAATCTTCTATCAGGGAGCCAAGGTGTTATGTGGTGGAGAGCCATTTGTTTCCAGTGACCCCAAACTTAAAGGAGGCTACTTCTTGTCCCCATGTGTTCTGGGTAATTAATGTGTTTTTTATTGTATCTGATTTGGCCTCTAGCTAAACAACACTAACCTTTGTGTGTTACTAGCCAACAAATTTTATTCCATTATTTTGTTTTAAAAGTAATAACACTGACCAAGACGAGATGCAAATAATGTAGTCGTGCATGCATTTGTCTGCTACAAACCTGGGAAGGTTTGTAATTTATATTTCATTTGTTTGCTTGTCTCTTTTTGGCATAATGCTATATTTAATGTTAACTTCTAATCGGCACTAGAGAGCTATTTTTAAAAGCTAACTTTTTCATATTATAAGCATGGTCCCTAATTTAATCTAAAATAAGCTTTCCAGCAATACACAAGTGAATGTATTTCTTTTATATGTTGTTATATTCATAGATAACTGCAGGGATGACATGACCTGTGTGAAAGAGGAAATCTTTGGGCCTGTGATGTCCATTATGCCATTTGACACTGAAGAGGAAGTTTTGCAAAGAGCCAACAACACAACTTTTGGTTTGGCATCTGGAGTCTTTACCAGGTGAAGTCTCACACCAGGGTCTCCTTCAGATGACCTCATGATCAGTGTGTGTGTGTGTGGGGGGGGGGGGTGTTTACCTTCCCGTCTACATTTTAACATGTTGTCTTGTATACTTTCAGAGATATTTCTAGAGCACACAGAGTGGCTGAAAATCTTCAAGCAGGGACATGCTTCATCAATAATTATAATGTGAGTCCAGTGGAGGTCCCATTTGGAGGCTACAAGATGTCAGGTAGGACTGCAGGCAGTACTATTATTTAATGCCCGAATAATAGCAACAAATACTTCTCTTTCCAAATAAATCTTCATTTACTCATTTATGTAAATTACAGCCATGAGACTCAGCAGAAAACTTTTTTCTTTCTCTCTCACTCCAGGTTTTGGCAGAGAAAATGGTATGGTGACTGTTGAGTATTATTCCCAGCTGAAAACTGTTGTGGTGGAAATGGGAGATGTTGACAACCACTTTTAAAAGACCGTTATGTCTTCAGTAAAGTGACCGTCTTGACATTCAACAGTAAAGCTGTGCTGATGTTTAGTAAATATGAACCCACAGGTGACTGTTAAGTCAACATATTCCTGACTGTCCACTTTTGAATATGTGAAAATAGTTCTGAGCCAAAACCATATCATATAGCAAGTGCCTAAAACACTAAGGTTATATTTGCATTTAAGATTTTCTTACTGCATTTGTACAGTACACCATGTAAGCAATATTTGTAGCAAGTTCATTTGCATTTTCAGTATAGGAAACATCTAGACATTTGTGAAAGAGAGCAGATGGTTGTGAGAATTATCCAACAGTGTAAACTGTGTTGTGGAATGTCAGTTTTTACTGAAAATAAACACATTTCTATCATTTGGAATTGATTTTTGTCTGTATTTGCCTAATTCTGACCTCTACGTCAGATTTCTGACTTCTGGTATAAGACTCGAGTCTGAGGAATACATCCCTGCCCTACAGAGGGTTAAAAAAGAATCAGAAGATTGCCATCTCCAGCTTTCTTGATCTGCTAAACCATGCTTAGAAAAGGGAACCATTTTGTTTCATATGATGTGAGGAATCTCAGCAAAATTCATCAATGTCCAACCATACGAACAACAATCAAGTGATTACATCATAGGTTTATCAAGTTTCCGTACAATAACACTAACAATATAACAACATGGGGTGCTATTTATCATATGTCCATAACTACACTAAAAACTAAATAATATACAAAGTGTATTAAAAGGTTACACAACACTAAATTTACAAAGTAAATGAAACATATTTTTTTTCCATGTGAAAGTACAATGAATAAAATATTAAATAAAAGATAATCAAATATAAGGAAAATAAAATGTTACAATAACCTAGTACCATACAGCTTTCAATTAAATTATCCCCAAATCAATATTAGCTGTTGGTGTAGGATTTTCTTCATATTTTCCTGGTATCATCTGACTGCCCAATTGCTAAACGGTATCGATCAGGAGAGAGGTATAAAAGAATTTTCAAAACAGTTGATGTACTATGGAACATTGCAAAGTCCTTCATCAACAAATAGTGAAAATGGATCACTATAGTGACATCAACAACAAAAGAAGCTCCTCCAAATTTAAAAAAGGATGAGACAAAAATTTAACAGGGAGGATACCAAGAGACCTATGTCAGCAACAGCTGCATTAGTATGAATGGCAATTCTTCTCTGCGCGTGAACACGATCTATCGTATTTATGTGCAATCTCACACAAAAAATACAAGCTCAAATGAATCACCCCAAACCCTATGGCAAAATGTATTATGATCTGACAGAGGATTTTGAAAATATAATATATAATCACCAAAAGATCACCATGCCTACAGTGTACCATGGTGGTGGCATCATCATGCATTAGAATTACTTTTCTTTAGACAGAACTGGGGATTTTATCAAATTGGAGGGAATCATGTTCAGCTGCAAGTACTCATTGATTTTAGTGCAAAACCTTTTAGTGTGTACTACTAAGCTGAAGATGAAAACAAATTTCACCTTTCACCAAACATTTAAATTCACAAACAATTACAAGATCACGTTTTGAATGAACCTAAGCACAAACCTGAAACCAACTAAACATTTTGGGGCTTTCTAAAGCTATCCGTGCACATGAGATTTGATGGATCTAGAATGTTTTTACGAGAATGTATTATTATTTTTATACAAAAAAAAGTTTTTAAATACATCTACTTTAACATTTATGCCCTTATCCAGAGCGACAACACAAAAGAACAACAGTGCTTTTAACTCTCTATCGATGAATACGTCAACCTAAAAATTGTTCAGGTTTTTTTTTTAAAAAACATACATAAACATAAAATATTTAGCAGAAACATGGAAGTAGGTTGCAGATCTGTTCCAATGAAACTAGTTTAAGTTTATTTGGTAAAAACAACAAGGCTATAACCTGCCATATATATAGTCATATTCTGAGCTCAAGTAAAAAAAATAAAAAAAAAATCACAGATTATAATTCATGGTATTATTAAAATATGTTTTGTTTCTTTTTAATCACAAAAGGCTTTTTTGTACATCATTTAATCTGCAAAGCACTGATTTCAAATTTTTACAACTTTTTTTTTTTTAAATGTCTTGAATTTCTTCAACATGACTGGAGACACTGAAATAAGATAAGATAGTATGTACTAAGTACTAAGATAGTGTTATCCATTACCTGTATATTTAAAATACAACTTGAACACTATTATTTTAGTATCTCTACTGAGAGTGATTTGTGTTAGAGCAAAGCTGAATAATGTTGTTCGTGTAGAAACCTGTAATTATTGTGTAATGTTTATTTTCTTCAATCACTTCCTCGTTTTTCCTGAACAACAAAATACATGTAGAGTTTCAAAACAGAACAATGAGAACAACAAGGGTCTAATGATGGGAAACAAGTAATGCAAATAATAGGTTCCGCCTGTTTGGGTAGACCTATACATAGGACATTTTATGCCCGTGGCTCCGTCAAACAAGTGGATCAGTATGAGAAATAATAATACGATAGATAATAGCTTGTTTAAAAGACGGGAAACCTTTGTAACGTCCGGTTTGCTGTCAATCCGGAACGGAATTCGCCCCGACCAACATCATCACAATGACGTCACGTTTTTGTTAGTTTCAGACAAAACTGAATGTAATCTCTGCTAAACTATTAACGTAGGAATAAATGGACTCGGTGAGTATAATAATCTTTTTTGTTTTTATTTTTAAATGTGTTTATATCTCATCATTGAGATTCAGAAAACGCTCCTAAGCAGAACTAAAGTAAAGTGTCATGTTAAAAGAGCTAACGCTAGCTCTGGGAACTTAGCTGTACAAGTACAAAGTTTACACAACGTTACATTATGGATAACAATCCTACTGAATTAAAGAAACATGTTTACACCTAATGTATTTTAGTCATTTTTTTAATGATATAAATAAACCTAAATCACTTAAGATGAATTTCATGGTATTATTGTTGTTATATTTACAATATTTACAATTAGGTCGGTTTGGTGTGAGCACTTTCTTTAGTATTCACAATGTTTAGTTACGGTTTGTTTTCTCAGGCAAGAGACAATAACGTTAACACTAACGTAACTGCTGTTCATGGCTATATTTGTATTTGGGGTTTGTTTTTGTTTAAGCAGCTACACAGATTGACACTGAACTGACTCCAGACTCCTCTCTTTTACAACTGGATTGTGTTGAAAAAAAAAATGGATGGTAATTACTTGTGCATTTTCCTTTTTCGCTATTGTATTGTCACTAGAATCATTGTTAGTGTTTCCCAACACTGTGTATTTATTTTTACTTCACTTTCTGTATTTGGACATTTTTTCATTCAGCATTCTCACTTGTCTGTAAACAGTAATAACATTTAAGCCACATGAAAAGTCTGTGTCCAAGATATATCCCTCTTTTCCCTGAGAGATTACTATAAATATAAATTGCTAGAAAAAAAAGCAGTAAATACAAGCTTAGATTTATATATACTGTTAGTTATTGTGTCTCAGTAAGTTTAAAAATTGACCCAGGACTTTTTTATTTAATGAAGTTATGGTTCATCTTTGGGATTGCATTTTTTCTGTGTTTGCATTTGTAAATACTGAAACAATTGATTCAAACATACTGAATTTTTTTATATGGAAGGGGATACGAAACAGCCCTTGGTGGATGACAAAAGAGAGCGTAATCCACCAAAGAAAATAAAACAAGGTACCTAGCTTTTAGCTTTTATACTCTAGGTTTGGTATACATTTAGCAAAATTAAGGTTTAAAATCTTTCAAGGTTCTCAAGTAGCCTGTCATGTTTGATTTATTTTAGCTTCCTCTGCATTATATAGTATTAAAATGTGAATCATTGCATTTGTTTTTACACTCTTCCTTTTACTATCACAAGATAGATACCTTTCTTTAATATCTAGTTGTGGTATTAAGAATTGAATTATAGCTGTCCATTTGATAGGTGGAGATGCAGACAGTTGCAATTCTGATAAAGAAGAAGAGTGTTACACAGATGATGGTGATGAAAATAATTTTTCTATTCAATATGCATTAATTGAAGCCACACCATAATCATCATTGCCATCATCGTTATTAAGGTCATAACCAGAAAAATAGAATACTATCAGAAAAAATGTATTATCAATTTTTTATCATTTGCAATTTACAGAAGTAGATGAAGGCGTAGATGAAAGGAGTCAGAAGAACAACAGTGGTGATGCATCTTCAGAAATAAACCAGAGAGTGAAGCCCTTGCAAAAGAAGCATGTTAAAAGTATGTACTATTGAAACTGTTGTTGTACTTAATATGTGTGAGTTTGTTTGTTTGTATGATGATAAGCCACATTATTTACGAGCAGGCTAGAACCAGCATATTGTTTGTCCTGTCCTCTACATGCATTTGCAGACTATAATTACCCATAGAAACCTAATATATTTCAAGTTTTTGGATGTTTGTTGTTCTGTCTTTAAATCCATTTTTAAAATAATAACCTTATGTTGCATTTTAATGTAGAATTGGACACTGAGCAACCTAAAGAAACTGACACACGAGTCTATAACCAACAGAAGGAGAGTAAGAAAGGTGTTTACCTTGTGCATGATTACTGAATATAGAGGGTCTACACATTTCACATTTCAAACTGTGAGATGGATTTTAAATACATTTTACTTGATAGATACAGCAGAAGCCGGTGCTCAGTCTGATGCGGGGGAAAAAAAGGCTTGTGACACATCAGATGGAAAGTGCAAAGTCAAGAATGAAAACAATGATGTGCAACCTGCTGGTGATGGCCCAAGACAGAGAACATCCAATAAGAAACAAAACCTAGGTAGTGTATTATTGAATATATGTACAGTGTGTATATTACAGTTGTGGTCATAACTTTGCATATTCTTTTCAGAATCTGCAAAGTATTAATCATTTAAAATAATTAAATATGATGAATTAAATGTAATTATTTAAACGGATAAAACGGATTAAATATATTTTACTCGGTTCCCAGAAGAAAATTTGCAACAAACATCCTGTTCAAACATGTCGCCTCTGGCTCTTAATGAAGCCTGTATTGGAACTTTTGTAATAGCTGTGTATGAGTCCATCAATTGCCCTAAAGATTGTGTGAATAGATTATTATGTTTTATGGATTATATATTACATTTGTTAGCACTCATGATAGATGGTTGATTTTATGCATTTGTACTATAGCACATCTGGGTAAAGGTGACATTCCTGTCCATGATGCTAAAACAAAAAGGAGCTCAGTTGCTGCTGATACCTTCAGTAAGTATTATTTTTAACATGGTCTCATGGTCAGTAACTTAGTATTTTAAGAAACCAAACAAATTAATTGGAAGCAACATATTTTTTTTTTAATACTGCATTTCTGCTGTTACAGACATAGTATTGTTTTCTCTCATACACAGGTCGGTATATATTACTTGCAATTTTACTTTCTCTACTTGCTCTTGTGGTTTTGATTTTGTGGTTTTGGAGAACCTCATCTCCCCCTGTGCAAAAAGAGTTAAACTTGCTGGAGATGTTTTATCAAGAAATGGACAAGGTGCAAGAAAGTTTCCCCAACCAGCACCATGAAGTTTGGCGAAGAAGCAGAATCCATCTAAAGAAACATCTCAATCTGACTAATCCAACTGAACCAGTGAGTCTCATCTTAACCTCTGGTCGTGAGGCTGAGAAGACTCTGGGCTGTCTGGCTCAACGGTTAGCTGCAGCATTTTCTAATGCTGTTAACTCCTCAGTCCTGGGTATTGATGGAACCAGCAAAAGTGCACAAGACAGTGACCAGGTTAAGTTGGACATTGATGAAACACTGAAAGAGGCCTTTGAGGGCGGTACCCAGGCAGCAGTTATTCACCGTTTTGAAGAGCTTCCTCCTGGATCTACACTCATCTTCTACCGCTATTGTGATCATGAGAATTCTGCCTTTAAGAAAGTCTTTTTGGCTTTCACTATCATGCTACAGGAAGAGATAGCTTTTCCACCTAATGTCAGTCTGGGAACGGTGGAGGAGATGGTGCAAGAGTACTTAAAAGTGAAGTTTGTCTCTTCTGACAGGACTGTTGAGTTTAACAAGATGGATTTAGACAAGCTAAGTGGGCTCTGGAGTAGAATCTCTCATCTCATCCTACCTGTAGCTGCCGAGCAGGAGATCGAACAGAATGGATGTCAAACATAAAGGACTTTCTGTGAATTGAACTGAAGGCTTATTATATTAAGTTCACGTGTGTTTGTGTGTGTGTGTGTGTGTGTGTGTGTGTGTGTGTGTGTGTGTGTGTGTGTGTGTGTGTGTGTGATAGAGAGTGAGACTGATAATACTTGAATTCATTTATGAATATTCATTAAGGTGACAGGTTAAGGTTCATCTATAATTCTTAATGATGTAATTAAAATATCTGTCAATAGAAATCTTGCAAAGGATCTAACAATTTTTTCGCTTCTTCTACCTTTTTCTACACAGCTCATTTAATTTGAATCTCAGAATGCATATGTAATTTTAAAACATTTGGTAGAGTTAGGAGCATGAGGACAGCTAAACAATTTTTTATTGTTTAGTGAGATCAACAAATTACAAATGGCACTGAAATGTAAATGGACTTGTAAATGTTTTGAGCAGTCTTTATATGTAAAATGACGAATATATTTGAAATAAAAAAACATTTTAATTGTTGAATTAAATTTTTTATTTTGTTTTGCAGGCTAAATAAATAAATGTTTTTACAATATTATACAATATATGCCAAAATATGCAATTTATATTGTAAACATAAATTATATTTACAATATAATTACAAAATAATTTCTAAATAAATGTCAGCTTATTGCATCCAGACATTTCAAACACTACCTTTTCTCACAACTCTGTTGTGATGTCTTGATGCCAGAAATTAGAAATATCCAGATACTATTTATGCTGTACTTCTGTTCTTTTTCTGTCACCTCTCTGGCTCATTTTTGGATTTACCCACTAAAGTAAAGCAATTAAAGAATCTCAGTTAAATGAGGTAGGTATGTTTCAAGATGTGAATTTAATATCTAAAAATATAATAGTTTTTCTCAAAGTATAGTCTGTGATTTGTTTATTTATTTATTTCAGATTGTTACGGGTGGAACTACTCCCACCTTTAACATCATTGGTATATTTAGAATTAAATTTGTATAGTTAGCCTGTTTGACTGGACTCAAATCAAATCTAAGCAATAATTGAAAAAATTTAACTCAAGCAATAACTATAACTAGTTATAACCTATGACTCAAGCAACTTAGACAAACAGTCCCATCATATTAACAGTATTAGAACAGCAAGGACAGCACTATTTTTGTTATACACTAAAGACATTTGGGTTTGAGTTCAAAAGGTATATAGCCTGTCAGAATATATATATATATAACAAAAGGCCATAAAAGTCACTTCTGGACACTATATAGTTCTGCAGTATGTATTTCTGTATGTAGAGTTTCTAATTCATCTCTGCGTTCTGGTGTCTAGCGGATGTTGTTTCCGGAAATGACTGGTGTTCATACAAACGTGTCCTCCAGAAAACATTTCTCAGTTCCCTTTCACCAGTAGTGAGTTGTGTCGGATGGAGTTAAAGTTTTATATTTAAAAAAATCCTGATTTCATGTGATTCAAATGGACCGCGTCGATTTGAAAAGAGACGGAACTAATTCAAGAAGAAGCACCAGACAATTGCGGAGTAAAGGTTTGTCTATACAGAGTTATCATGGACCGTCGTTAGCTTTTTTTTTTTTTTTTTTAGCTCTCTTGTAGTTTGTACATGTATGTGAACTTCATGTTTGGATGGATCTACTACCTAATAAAGTGATAGATTTGGTAAATATGTGTATCGAATGGTTGGTCTTCATAGATTTAACTGTACTTAGATATACATTACACATTAGAAAGCAGTATGAAAAGGATCAATAGCTAAAAACGAGCCGAATTAATGACAAACCAAAGTTACTTTCGTTTTGTCCGTTATCGCAAAGCTAAAGGGAAACTAGTACGGATCAAACAATTAAACTACTGTTACTGTTGTTTTAAAATGAGTGAACAGACTCGGAAGGAATAAAAATTAGACGTTTTTGTGTTTAGGAGTTTTTCCCGTTGATCTGAGACCGAGAGGAGCTCTGAAGAGGAGGAGAGACATCAACAGCACTGAGGAGTCGAACACAGAAGAAGGTTGTCATGTGAAAAAAAGCTTTTAGATAGAATTTCCTGACTCTGTGCTTGTTGATCCAACACACTAATCAGATCAGATCAGATCTAATGTACGCTTACCTGCTTTGTAGCTTGTAACCATGTAATCACCCACTTTGTAGGTGGACGGTTTCTGACTGTATTGGCTATTGACATATAATAATAATAATAATAATAATAATAATAATAATAATAATAATAATAATAATGTAGGGCGTCTTTTAATGCTGACTTTTATTCTATATTTGTATTCTAAGAAAATAAAAATAAAATTTGTCATAATTATTGCTCATACATAATGCCAAAAAGCGTGATTATATGGTCACTGAACTATTTTTTTCTGTGGATTTGGACATGTGTTTCAAATCCTAGTATTATGATATTTGACAATAGGAGCCACATTTTTTACTTTGATTCATGGGAGTCATGATGCCACATATCCTAATCCAGTTTCCAGGGCCTTAAATAATCACCCATAACTTCACTGATGTTCACAATACTTAACAGTGGGAATTAGGTTATTTTTGTGTAAACATCCTTTGTCTTATATCAAATGATTTTTTTGTGCCTGAAGTCCTTTTCTTTCTATAGTAACCCTATAGTAATAGTTCTAGCTAAAGAACATCTAGAATGATATACTTGATATTGCATCAAAAATATAATTTAGCAAACTCCAGGTGCTTGTAATTGTACAAAGAAAGCTTTTCTTCTAATACTTTGAGAAGAATAGTTTGTTACATTGATACATAGCAATTTCTGCAAATCTTCCAACAACCATCATCCTCACTGTGTGTGGGGACAAAATACACTTTAGTCCCCTGCCAGGCAGGCTATATGAGAGGGAATTGGAATTTTCATTCATTTTATAGATATTGCTTGATTTACAAAGGCTAACAAAGGTTTGCCTCTTTTCATTTGTCTGTTTCCTAATCTTCATC
Source organism: Tachysurus fulvidraco (assembly GCF_022655615.1). NCBI lineage: Eukaryota > Metazoa > Chordata > Actinopteri > Siluriformes > Bagridae > Tachysurus > Tachysurus fulvidraco. The sequence continues at coordinate 10,718,396 of NC_062531.1, read as the reverse complement.
ATGTTGCCAGCCAGTTAAAAGATCTTTTTAATAAGGATTTTTTAAAAATGTATTAAAATAAATTGACATGAATAAAAGGTTAGTATCAGCAATGGCCCAAGCTAATTGACCTCAAAGACATTATTTCCTGTCCTAATTCTCTTTTCTTTACCAGTGGTCCCAGTAGTGTGTCTGGTGTTTGCTTTCTCCTAGTGAATGTATGTTCTACAATCCATGTATAGTATCATATTAAATATATTACAAATTTCCAACAGGATCTCCTGATAAGATCGCAAAGGTTCAGGTGGAGAAAGATGCAGGAGACAGACATCAGAATGGGGACCAAACTAATACGGTGGAAATGGATGTGGAAGAATCTGAAGATCAGAACCAAGACATGAGTTCAGAGGATGAAAGTGGAAATGAGGCAGTCATGAAGAGTGAGTTTACTTTGTTATATCCAGATTGAGTTAAATCATTCAGAAACTTGTTGGGAGAGTTACTGAGAGGTAGCGTTCAAACTCACTGTCTATGTGTCTGTTCCAGCAAAACCTCCCATCCAGGAAGAAAGAGTCATCAAAACACTGCGTGTGGAGAATCTGGAAACAGAGGAGATGAGGGTATTTCTTTTGCGGCAAAGAAAAACAAATCAAAAGTCACAGGCAACAGACCCTTCCAAACTGACAGCGTGTGGAGACACAGTTCGTGGTTCTCAGAATTTATCAAGAGGTTTGTCAACATTCTGTCTTTGAGATATAACACATATTTCTTTTTGTAAGGCTGACCTATGATTGCTCCCTAATCATATTTCTATTCAGTATTCCATTTATGTTTCTTATTGCCATTTGGTTTTCATCACAGAACCGTCCAGAACAGGCTCTTCTTCTGTCACACTCGAACCCATAGAGAACAAAGATATTTTGACTGTAAGGAGCAGCATAAGAGACTATCGAAACAAAATGGAGGAGAAAGCCAGAGGTCAGAAATACACTGCATTTAGACAACAGTGTCACTAATCTCACTCCCAGTTTATAATGATCACAACTATCCTAGCTTGTAGACATGTAATATAATGTGTGTTGTTTTTTGTTTTTTTTTGCTTTGTCTATTTTTGTGTATAATAATGCATTATATCCTCATAATTTTACATATTACTGTGTTTACCTTTAATTAATTAATTGTTTAAACACGGATAAACGTGAAACACTAATAACAGTAAGTGTGTATTTTCCTTTTTTCCACCATGCACAGTCGAATGAGAGCTAGGTAGGAGCTGAAGTTGGGAAAATAGAGAACAGACAACATAATCCCGAACTCTTCCTAACTATCCAATTATCTGATGAGTTTACTGGAGAGAGACATTTGGATTTTGTTACTTTAAAGCATCATAATTAATATTTTGCTGTAAATTTGTTCAACATTTCAATTTACTCTTTAATGTACTTGTTAGGAACTTTCATGTGCACACATTTTTTGTGTGCCTGTGTGAATGCAGGGTAATCACTTTTATTTCACTTATTTTTGTAGTATTTTATTTTCTTTATCATGCGTGCTCTTCATTTACTTTTATTGTAGGTGATTCTGAAGTGGATTTTAAGAGCAGGGAAAGGTATCCATACAGGAAAGGTCACACAACACCCTCCCTCAAGACAAACAACATTCCTGCAGGAAAACAGCCCCTACGCCATACAAAGACAGGTATCATCTCATCTCTCAGCTTTGTTTGAGTGCAAATAGAACTTTAAAATTTTCTCTCTTCCTTGTAGAAGTAAGGAAAAAAGTTATGACAAAGACAGGTATAGCTTCGTCCTCAAGAGGTATTACCTTCATTCCACACAATCAAACACAGTTTGGCTTTTCAGTATCTTTGATGATGATGATGATGATGATGATGATGATGCTGTATCTGGTATTCTTTCTCTTTACAGCAGATGCATGGGGTATATTCAGGTGGCTTCAGTGGGCTGTGTTCCTGATAGCCTCACTTGCCTTGGGTTTAATGGGTTATCAACATTTTCCAACCTCATCAAGAATAACTGAACATCAAAACAGATTGTTGTACAGTGCAAATTTTGAAACCCACTTAGCTGAACTAAAGGCGCTATTCTCTAGTCAGCGACCGGAACTCTGGAAAAGGGCTGAGATCCATCTTAAGAACCACCTTAAACTGATTAATCCAACTGAACCAGTAAGTCTCATCCTAACTTCTGGTCATGATGCTGAGAAGACTCTGGGCTGTCTGGCACAACATTTAGCTGCAGCCTTTTCCAGCATCTTCAACTCCTCAGTCCTGAGTATTGACGCAACCAGCAAAAGTGCACAAGACAGCGACCAGGTTAAGATGGACATTGATAAAACACTGAAAGAGGCCTTTGAGGGCGGTACCCAGGCAGCAGTTATTCACCGTTTTGAAGAGCTTCCTCCTGGATCTACACTTATCTTCTACCGCTATTGTGATCATGAGAATTCTGCCTTTAAGAAAGTCTTTTTGGTTTTCACTGTCATGCTCCCTGTTGCTGAACTAGACTTCAAGCTCTGTCTGAGTGCAGTGGAAGAGCAAGTTCAGGAGTACTTAAAAGGGAGGTTTGTCTCCTCTGACAAAACTGTTGAGTTTAACCAGATGGATGTAGACAAGCTAAGTGGGCTCTGGAGCAGAATCTCTCATCTCATCCTACCTGTAGCTGCAGAGCAGAAGATCGAACAGAATGGCTGTTGAGAGAGAGGATTCTAAAAACTGAAGGTTTTTAAACCAGAGTTTTGCTACTGGATCATGTAATTATTGTGATTGTGCAGCTAAATGGCTGGTGCTGTGCTCACTTAGCCAGGTTTTCCGATCTAATTGTCAAGACTAAATCTGTAAGTCTAGTTTTCTTCTAACATCTTGGACATATGCAACAAGATCTCTAGAAGGTCATGCACTTAATGTCATGGCACCGGTGTTGAAATAATGCCATGTTAAAAATCTTTATTATAAAGTGTAAATATATCAATACTTTGTTATGCAGTTTTGTCCAACATTCCTTCTTCATTTCATTATAATTCCGATTTTTATTATTTCTCTAATATACTCTCTACAAACTAGCTAGAGTCATCACGAAACTATACACAAAGCTCACTTTCAACAGCAGTGCAGGTTTAAGAGTCAGCTCTTTGCACCAGTGGATGAACCGACAGAATTTATGTTGTGGATTTATTTTTCTAGTAGCTCAGATTGAATTTAGCACAAGCCTTGAGGAGTTTTGGCTGTAAGTTTATGCTTTGTTCTGGCTCAAAATTGTGCATTTCACTAAATATGTAAATATTAAAACTAGAATGTCTTTTTGTATTTGCTTGCTGAGTGTTTTTTTTTTATCTTTTTTTTTATCACGTTTATAAACTCTGAGAAATTGGCTTGTTGGAATAGAGAGTCATGTGAGAATAAATCACTTTTTCATTGAAACAGATATGTAGATCAAGGATAAAAAAGGCTTTTTTTATGAGTAAACAATAAATCTTTAGAAAGCATCTACTATACTAGAATAACTCAGTTGAGAGATATTACATTTACATTTCCGGCATTTAGCAGACACCCTTAGCCAGAGTGACTTACCTTTTTTTTCTTTCAATTTATACAACTGAGCAATTCTGAGTTAAGGGCCTTGCTCAAGGGGCCCAGCAGTGGCACCTTGGTGGACCTACGATTCAAACTCATGACCTTTCACTCAGTAGTCCTGACACCTTAACCACTAGGCTACTACAACCCAATATATATCATTACAACAAGTGAAGACATATACACTGATATGTGATTTGAGATATTTTACTGACTTTTTAAGAAAGTTAACTTGGCATTGTTAGTACAGAGAGTTAGTATAATTCTTGCTAAACATCTGAGATTGTAGGTTTGTTGGACATACAATCAAAATCTGATTGTATGTGCAACAAACCTACTGGATTGCTATGGTCAAAATTAAACAAAAGCATTTTTAATAAAGAATAAGCAATAAAAGCAATAATAACTATTAATAGTGTACTGTTAGTATTATTAGTATAGATCTTTGCATTTTCAGCAGAACACATATCTGAAATTTAAAAAATAAACAAAATAAAAGGGTAGCAGTAAAAAAAGGGTAACAATAAAATATCATGGACTGTTCAGGTATTAATCACACAAAAATAATGCTAATTCGAGTGCTATAGTAAATGCTATATTCATCCAACTAAAAATGACCAAGCAGCTACACCAGCAAGAAACCTGTATCAAACACAAAAGCAAAATAAATATACACCATAAACATGTTTTTTCATGGCAGCATTTCAAAATTCAATATTAAAAGTAATACTAAGTGTAATAAGGTAAGGGTTAGGGTTAACAAAATTATTAATGTTTGCTATAAAGCAAAAAGACTTATCTTTCTCCAAAGAAAGAGCATGTTTTTTTTAATGTGGCATAAGCATGATTAAAAATTCTGGAGGGGAAACAAAAAACTAATCTTACCTTATAAATCTGCCTACTTGATGCAGTTTGGTGTTGGTTCTTTTGTTTTAGTTTCCCATATATAAAAAATGGATATGACAACAAGTGGCATGCTAAATAAACTCCCATCAATATGGAGGGCAAGATGCAGAAGTTTTTGGAGTAAAGCTCCACAAGACCAAAATATATTGCAGCAACTATTAAAAAAGCAAGAAAAGCAGAGATATGTACACCAAGAAGGTCAGAAGATAAATGGGACTGATCAAGAAATGGAACAATCTCTGGATTGGAGTGAATAAATATTTGTTTAAGAACCAAATTATATACAGTATGTAAGATAACTGTGCCACATATGGATTTCTGTAAGACAAAAAAGTATTCTTACTTGTAAAACATAGGTTTATGAATGCAACCACTCTGAGCACCCAAAGGAAAATCGTCCTTCTGAAATTTATAACACAATATCTTTCATTCTTGGATAAAGAAAAACAAATGGAGAAATATACAAAATAAGTAAAGACAGAGAAAAAAGTACATTTGGATGTACCTAAAATTCCAGTGTACATAAACTGGCAGTGTCACTCTGAAACATTTTAGGAAAACACTCACAATTTATGGCTTGGTCTGCAGAGAAAGAATATTAGAATGGTTTGGCCCAAGTTCAGACTCACTGCAGCTCCTGCCAGAATTTTGCCGACAAGCTATACATATACAGATTCAGGTATACACACAGGAAAATACACACACATGGAAAGAATATTATTATGCCGTCACAAAAATGAACACATAATTATTCCTTGTTTTTGGTTGCTGTACTCATTACATCTATCATATATTTTAATAGTAATTATTTATTGTTGATGTAGAGATTAACAGAACATTAAGAATGCAGGTGAGGCTTAAAGAATACACTAGAAGACACATAAATCTGGAATACATTCTATAAACAACAATCTCACTTGTTTGGTGTGTATCACAGAGAGGATGAATGCAGACAGTGAAAATACCAAAGACAGAAATGATGTCACCTGTTAAAAAAAAAATTCTTATATATGTGTATGCAAAATAATTATTTTACATGTAATGGAATCTATTTTTACTATGTTTAATGTAAAAATATTTAATGAATTTTATAGAGTATTATAGATTTTACCTTCATCCAAACACATACACTGGCTTTCAGTAGGAAAGGACTGCACACAGCAAGCGAAAGATAACTGATCAAATGTTGAGATAGATATAATTCAGGCTAAGATACAGACAGAGAGAAAAAGAGCAACTTCGTTAAGTATTAACGAAGAAAACAAATATAAATAGACAACACATTGTATACACACAAAAAAAAAACTATCATTTTCTGCATTCATTTCTTAAATTGGGACATCCAGACAGTACAACAAAGGAATCTAGTAAGACCAGATGTGAAGGACTGTGCATTTATATTAACAAAGCCTGGTGTACAAACTCTGTCGTTATTGGAAAATGCTGCTCAGTTAAACTTGAATTTATCATAGCTAAATGTAGACCCTTTTATCTCCCAAGGGAGTTTACCTCCACTATTGTTCTTCAGGACAGGTTTCAACATACTAACTGGAATACGTTTGCCTCTCAGGCTACTTGTGGCTTTCACATGGACATTGATACTTACACTTCCTCTGTGCTGGATTATATCAACACCACCATTGATATTGTGACAACCCAGAAACAGATCACCACATAGCCTAATCAGAAGCCATGGAGGAACAAGGAAGTACAGTGTTGTGAAAAATCTCGAGACTCAAGAATGCCCCAAAGTAAAGTATTATGCCTTACAAAATATTACAATTGATGTCGTAAGACATATGGGGATAGGCCAGATGTTGTAACAGTTTTAAGGTAATATATGACTAACATATAAATAGCCACACCTGAGTAAACAAGAAAAGAAGTTTATTGTAATCATAAACTTAGTAAAAGTAACCAGACTCAGTGCTATCAGGCCTAGTCAGTCTGAGCTCTCTATGTGAAGTGAAAAGTCAAAAGTTCAGCTGAAACAGGCCTTATGTAGGGAGTAGGGTGAGACCGCTGAATCATGCGACCAGCTGGACGGACCTGCTGACTCTGAGATTGAGGGTCTAAGGGAAAAGGGGAACCTGACCTTTAGTAGAAATAGAGAAACTAAGGCTTAAAAAATATGCATGTGCAAGCCCAGTCTGGAAAGTGACTGAGATCATAACAAAGTTCATAAGTTTAGCAAGCTTAAGGAGTCAACATAGAACTCCGTGTATATACAAAGCAACATTATAACAGCAAGGGCTTAGCAAAAAATAGCAATACAATGTAGCGTCTGGTACATGTCATTTTAGATTTCATGTCCCAGGCACCCCAAACTTCAACATCTACTGTTCAGTTAACCGATGACCACTCAGTTTTACGATTTTATTGAGGGCTACACAGCGTCACACACCCACACCTGGCTCCAGAATGTCTGGAGCCTCCACAAAGACCAGATAACCCCATGCGGCTTATTAGGGGCCCGCAAACAGAACGCAACACACACACACACACACACACACACACACACAACACAATGAGACATTCCTTTTACTAATAAAACCCGAAGATAAGGTACTCTAAGGTTCTCATTCTTATAACCCTTTTTGTAATGGTTTCTTCTTTTAAGGAAGGCTTGCCTGACTTAAAATTATTTGCTCCTTAATTTCCTGACAAGGGTGTATTTTATTCATGTGTCAGAAAACAACATTGTATTTTAAAATCAGTTATCCTCTAATTACTGATCATGGCATGTTAATGTATACCTGTTCTAATGCCGTATGCCCCTTTAAGGTCTGATGTCAGAATGTATACGAAGCTATCGTTTTCTTTTTACTTCCCTAATGAAAGTGCATCTTGTTTATGTTTCATTTTTGTTTCTTTGCCTTTATAAGAACACAATAGCGTATTAACATCAGTTACCCTTCGATTACTGATCTGTGTATGTAATGTACCTGCCTTTATACCGTCATTACCCTTCATGTTTAGTATCCAAATGACCACAAAATTATCGGTTACTCGTTTTTCAAACAATGGTGTATTTTATTTGAGCACGAAAGGTGCCATACCGTCTTAATACACCCTGGATCAAACTTTAAAGTCATCTAAAAGTTTGATAGCTAAACCACGCCCACAGACACCTGAAACAAAGGGAGTTTTTCCCTCCAAAACCTTGACCGAAGTATCGGTCATCTCCCCAAAGATGGGTGGAGTTCACAACCTTTAAATTGTCACAAACACCACTAATCCGTGGTCAGACTTTCGGAACAGCTTCAAGACGACTCCATTTTCCTTCAAAGAAGTTCCGGCAAGCTTCACTTCCAAGAACGACAACTATTCTGATCTTCAGGAGAACTTGGAAGAACGTCTGACCCCACCCTAACTGACTTTTCAGAGATTTCTCTGTTGCATCCGGGCCATTTGTGCAGTAAGCCAATGCAAGTAACCGTTTCCTTTACCAACCAATTTAGATGCGTAATTTTAAGTAGGAATCTTTCATTGAATCATAAGGTGAATTTAAGTTTCTGTGACGATTTCCCAGTTGGGGTGTGATTAAATTTTGAGTCTAAGCTTGCCATTCCTTTCCTTCCTTTCTCTAATTTCTTCTTTCCAGTCTCTTCCTCCCTTTCCCCAATTTTCATTTCTTTTGTTTTATTTTATTTTAATCTTCGTTTTCCCTATTTCTTTTGTTTGTTTGTGTAGTTAGTTTATGCTGTGTTTGTCTCATTCATTAAATGCCATATTTTTGTGCCAAATAAGTGATTGTCTCTGAGTATCGCTCACAAATTAAGCCTGCAACATCTGGTCTGAACTACATGCTCTATTAAGTTAATTTAATTTAAATTACGGTATAAAGTAAAGGGAAGCGAATCTTTCTTGGCCGGGAAGATATCGCCTTCATAGAATTAATAAAGGTTACACCACCTGTTCGCCGGACGAACTGACCAAATAAGCGTAACGTTAATTCCATTACCGTTAATTTCAACTTAGGTTAAAATATTTAGAAGTCACTATAACACATTATAGTGACTTATAAATATTTACCTTGCTTCGCGAGCCAAATCGCTACAACAACATAACCAATATAAGTAAGAATGTTAAGAATGTTTATCATAATCAATAATAAATCATAATCCAAACTCATGAAGTTAACATATAATCAGTAGAAAATTATATGCAGTAGAAAGTAGCAAGAATGGAAATGAGGAAACATACTCATTGTAGCTGAAAAGAGGACACTAAAAGGCCACCAGACCTCTGTCATGAAAGACTGAGTGACATGTGTTTTGAGGTCAAAAATAACAGGAAATTAAAAGGGCAGTAAATATGAGTAAAAAGGGCAGATCTTGATTCTGGAAAATAACTGGAAATTAGAAGGGTCATGTAAATGAGTAATGTTTCAATTACTTTGAATCTTTTCTTTGGGATATAATGTCACACATCTGGTGGGGAAAAATTGGGGAAATTACCTAAATGTGTGTAAACTAAAGCGGAGGCACCTAGAGGCACCAGGGTATATATTGAGGAGATTTTCTGGGGAGAGGGCTTGCTTTTTTTTGTGTTTGAACTTTATGGGTTGCAGGGGGATGCTCGCTTGGGGTTTTCATTTGATTGCTTTTGACTTAGAAATTTTTCCTTGAGCTCAATGGAATTGTTGGCTGATTGGCTGCAATAAAGAAGTTTGCTCATTCTCATCCAGCTCTGGAGAGTCTTCTCATTGTTTTATTTGTATCAATTATAATGTTATCAGTAAAGTTTAGTTTAAATAGTTAATATTCGGCTAAAAGTCTAAAAGTGTGGTTCACCCTGCGATATGTCCACTTGGAGGCAGGCTCTTAGTTCTGACAACAGCTCCTGCTGTAGACCAGTAACATTGCCTTCAGATCAGCTGATGCATAGGCCTACAGCACATCCAGAACAAACCCGAGGAGAGGCATCAAAAAGGCTAAGCAATGCTACAAGGTAAAGGTAAAGGAAAACTTCTCCAACTCCTACCCCAGGCGCATGTGGCAGGGCATCCAGGTCATCAGCAACTATAAGCCTACTTCCCCCCCATCAACCACAGACATCTCATTCTTGAACAAGCCAAATGTTTTATGCTTGCTTCAACAGTAACAACAGAGAAACTAAAACCAGACCCTCTGAAACCCTCCAGCTCCTCACACTCACCTCCTCCAATGTCTATGCTGCCCTGGGCAAGATGCAAGTCCGCCAGACCAGATGGCATTTCTGGATGTGTGCTTAGAGCATGTGCAGAACAGCTTGCAGGGTTTTTTTTTACGGACATCTTCAACCTGTCCCTCACCCTAGCGACTGTGCCAACGTGCTTCAAGTCCACCTCCAACGTCCCAGTGCCGAAACACTCCAACCCAATGTCCCTCAATGACTACCGCCCTGTAGCACACATCATCATGATGTGCTTTGAGCAACTGGTCCTGGCACATCTAAAGAACTGCCTCCCACCCACATTGGACCCACTTCAGTTTGCCTACCGGAGCAACAGGAGCATAGAGGGTGCAGTGTCCTCAGCTCAGTCTACTCACCAGGACAATAACAACACTAAATATGGGTTTTTAGGCATCAACACCTTCTTATGACACTGGATTATGGACTTTCTGACCAACAGACCACAGCATGTTAGGTCAGGAACCTTCGGCTCTCCTACTATTATCCTTAACACAGACGTACCATAGGGCTGTGTACAGTAATAAGCCCATTCCTACATTCCCTCTTCTCTCACGACTGCAGGTCTGTGAAGGAATCTAATTCCATAATCAAGTTTGCTGACTACACCACAGTGATTGACCTCAACACCAACAACAATGAGCCTATAGGAAAGAGGTACAGCATCTGGATGCATTGTGTGCTGACAACAACCTGCTCTTTATCAGCAGCAAATCAAAGAATCTCATCATAGACTTCAGGTGGGAGAGAAATTGAAAATGATTTGTTGTTGATGATGTTATTATTTAATTGTTAAGTGTGATTGATATGCATTGAGATTTACATGCAAGAATCAGTTCATTCATGATCATCATAAAAGTGAAATTTTACCACATGCTATAATTGCTGGACATGCACAAGCAACATGTAAAATCAATAGTAATATGAGACTAGGCAATGTGAAAATTTAATCATCTAATATGTCAATTAATAAATCAATTAATTTGTAATTAAACATGTGTAAAAATACTAAGAGAAAATTTGTGTAATGCAAATAAATCAAATATTAGCACACATACCAAACCTTCTTTTGGAGCAGGTTTACTGTCTATATAAGCATGACATTAGAGATGGCATTATTGAACCTTTTGGATGCACAATAACAAGTAATGCACAATAACACAATTCTAAAAATGTATTAAGTTCACTGTACAGTTCAAAACATTTGTGTACCTGTGGCCAAAGTACATATTTTATTGATTTCTGGGAAAAAGTGAAAAAGATTTTGAAAACTAACAAAATATTTTTTTATTTACTTAATTAATTGAATTTTCATTTTAATAAGGAATGCCATGGATACACAAATATTTGTGAAACATTTTGCATTAAAATAGTTCATTATTAAAATGTTTAAATATTGTGTACTAAATTTTAAATAGAATTTTTAATAACACAATATCTTACCATTTCAAAAATTCTATGGCAAACAATTATCCTTATCCTTATCTATATAGATAAGCCAATCAATGATTTCTCATTAAAAATTTTTGTAAAAGAACATATCAAAACACAGCTGCTTGAAAAGTGTTCAGCTATATTGTGACTTTCCTACTGAGCAACTTTTTATTATAAAAGTTATGGGTCTAGCAAGTGACTAAGAATAATGTTATCCAGTAATTAGGTATAAATACGACTGCAGAGGAAGGTGTTGTGGGATTGTTCTGTATTAACACACCTGAGGTTGTTGTTGAGATCATTATGGAGTTAGTTGTTGTTGTTGGTGTCAGGGTTGTGAAAGAGACATCTTTAAAGAGCCAGAATATATTGATACACAATATCTAATCATTTAATAAATTCTATTATGTTTTTTTTATTATTATTATCCGTATCAATGCTATAATTATTGTTCTTAGAAATTTATTTCAGGTATAGATAAGCATATCAATGATCTTTTTTATTAAAGATATTTATAAAATAATAAATCAAAACACAGCTGCTAGAAACATTTCAGCTATATTGTGTGGAATCGTTCTGTATTGATACACCTGAGGTTGATGTTGAGATCATTATGGTGGTAGTTGTTGTTGGTGGTGCGGTGGTTGTGGAAGGGACATCTTTAAAGAGCCAGAATATACTAAACTCCTTAACAAATGTAGCCCTGAAAAAGCACATAAATGACAGTAAACAACCTTTCTCTAAATTGCTCAACTGTCTATTTATTCATGTTTATAACTAAACAGAGAAATAACCTGAAAAAATATATTCCACTTTCAGAAGCACTCCATATAACTTTTATTTCGGTCTTTCTTCGGTTATCTGTTTGTGTTACTGCTTTACCCTGGATAAAGACAGACATAAGTCACGAAGTAAAAACATAAGCCACATAAAAAACACATAAGAAAGACCATATTGCACTTTAACTATCTCTATTTCACTTAATGGCAGTCAAATGAAATACGGAAATGCATATTTTCTTTTTTCTGTACACAGTTATACACAATCATGTTATACCTATAGAAATGGACACACAACCTTAAATTTTAATCACAAAAAAATATAATAAATTGAAACAGATTAGTTGGATACAGTTTATTAAATGAAGGACTTCAAAACCCAGCAAAGTGTTTGGATCACTACTGTAGGATAAGAATTTTAAAATTTGATCACATTGTTATTGTTTTGTTAAGCTAGAGGGAATATGAGAAAGACGAGACTTACGTTTGCACCATTACATTTTTGAAGTCTGCTGAGATCTGGGTTCGTCAAAACAAAACTCCCCTGAGGAGTTGTGTCCCCTGGTTTTCGTGCTTCCAACATAAAACCTTTGAATGATTGACCTTGATCTGCTTTCAGTGTTACTTTAAATAGAAAAACAAGATACTTGATATAAAAAACATGTAAGATTAGAAACTATATTCACACAAGTCACACAAATCTTATGTTCCCAAGCGTCATGCTAAAAAAAGCATTTTCAGTGTTTTTCTTTTTACACCATATTTGTAGTATGCTAAAACATTTTTTTAATTAGTGAAGTTGCAAATCATGATGAAACGATAACGTGGTGACACTGTGATAAACACTTTCTTTTTGGGAGGGAGCTGTTTCCATGAAAATATTAGTTCAGACATGTTTCATGTTAATTAAACAAATATAATCAGTATATATATATATATATATAATGGTACAACTTGAATTGCCAGGAAAGGCCTTAATGATAATAACTATTCAATAGCAGTAAATACAAAACACCCACCATCAATGGGTTTTTCCACATCTTCAGGACCGATAGTGATATTATCTGGATCAACTTTAAAAGGCGGTTCAGTTTCCTGAGGCTGAGCGTTGTCGTGATCAACTGCCATAGTCTGACATATAACAGGAATACTATCAAAATTACCACTGCTGTAACATTTCACGAAGTGTAACATGGATCCTCCTAAGTAAATAAAGATTATAACTTGGAGCTTCATCTGTAAAGCAAAGAAGTGTTAATAAGACATTACTTAGGTTACTTAGAATTTTACATTCATTTAAAATGAAAACAATACTAAAATTTCCAACTGTGTATTAAAGGCATTTCTTTTAACTTTATAAAAAAAGCAACACCCGGCACCTTAGTTTATATAAAAGCACACTACCTTAAATCAGAATCTCTTATTGTATGGTAGGAGTCTTCTTTTCTATTTCTGGATGTTTATCTGTAAGTTTGCTTGATACACCCCATGCTTTATTATTCTTTAACCAGGGTGACTCCTCCTTTATCCAATTCTGGGCGGAGATCATAAATTTCTGCAGTTTAATGTCCATGTATTGTTATCATTAACATGGAGACTGTGTAAACACGTACAGAAGAGGAATTTCCTTGGAAATGGTTTTATTGCAATGGATACTAGGTTTATTGTAGTCTTAAGTTAACCTGTTAAAGGTGTCAGTGACTACAAAAAAAAAGTTTGAGATCCAATAAAGAGAGACATTACACTGAAAGCAACAAGAGGGAAATGTTTTATAAAAAGTCCCTAGATATTGTCCCTAAAATGTTACACATAATTCAAAAACAAGTCAGCCTATAAATTATATCAACTTGGAAAATAGCTGTATGGCTCCAATAAATAACCAAAATACGATAGTACATAATACTAATAATTTTATAATATACATGAAATAAATATGTAGTGATGAAATCTCTGGAATTAATTTTTTGGTAAAACACACACACACACACACACACACACACACACACACACACACACACACACACACACACACACACACACACACACACACACACACACACACATATATATATATATATAAATTGAAGTTTATGGATTTGATTTGATGTCATTTTGAAAACAGTGGATTTGATGTAGTTCCACTACATTTTCTACAGAGTGAATCAGTACATGTTTGGTGCCTGTATCCTTCTTATCATCATCATCAGGGCTCTCAAGTTTTGAAGACGGGCAAGCGTGACATATCCACACGTGTGTGTGTGTGAGTGCGTGAGAGAGAGAGAGAGAGCGAGATTGTGACTGGTGTTGTTTATTGTGTTTGTTGCCTTTTTGGACTCCTTTATCATTTGTAATGACGTGACATACGGCTAAGTATGGTGACCCATACTCAGAATTTGTTCTCTGCATTTAACCCATCCAAAGTGCACACACACAGCAGTGAACACACACACACCGTGAACACACACCCGGAGCAGTGGGCAGCCATTTATGCTGCGGCGCCCGGGGAGCAGTTGGGGGGTTTGGTGCCTTGCTCAAGGGAACCTCAGTCGTGGCTGGCCCGAGACTCGAACCCACAACCTTTGGGTTACGAATCAGACTCTCTAACCATTAGGCCACGACTTGCCCCACATGTTGCTCCCATTTAAAACAGTTCGGCTCAAGCCCAGCCATTTTTAGGGTCATGATTGTTTCGTTTTGAGGTTTTGTTCAAACCGACCATCGAAAATATCCTCGCTAATGAATGTTTTTTTTTCATTAGTTGTTGCGTTAAATCTTACCAATGAATCACTGGGCCACTCCTTCTAAATTAGTTCGAAAGAGAAACACTTCAAGTCACTCAAGGTACAAACATTTATTACAAAAATAGGACATAAAATGATTTATGTAAATAACTCAAAGATTGGTCCCAGCTCTCCAAGAAACAGCCAACTCACACTAAATATATTTGCTAGTTTCCTAGCATGTGGCAGGCCCTTAAAGCGTAAGCGGCATCTCCCTGATAATTCACAATGAAAAGCAAAAAACCCCACAAATTTGAATAAAACTAACAAATCTATAATAACAAATAAACCTTCACTCATAACCACATCAAGAAAACATGGCAAACATAGATCCCATACAAGAAAAGGCCCACACACATACAGTACAGAAAGCAAGCACTAAGAATCAAGCTGGCAACATAAGGCTGGGAGTGTTATAAAAAAAAAAAATACAAAAAAACAAAACCCCAGCCAACCGGACTCGTACACAAACAATGCCGACAGATACATTTTGGGCACTGAGGCTTACTAAATATATGATAAATAGTCAAAAAGTTTTTCTGCGTGAGAAATACGATGTGTGGCAATAGGGTGTGAGAAAAGACTGAATGAGTGACTGTCACTCTCTTTACAGATGATCTGCCTCACTGTGTGACACTTGACAGCCCTGTAACCTAATAATAGAGAAATAAAATAATTGATGATTTATGGCCTGGATTTGTGCCTTGTGTTACAGAAGAGACCTGGCACTGTACTCTAATATATATTACATGTCTACAGGATTTTCTACACAATTATACCATCCAATCTAAATGTAGGCGGCATTCCCAAGGTTCATGGGTCGTTTTGCAGCCTTGGAAACAGTAAATAAAGCAAAAGCACCAATTAAAACTTAACCTTGGTGGTGTATTGTGGCTATTGCGCAAATAGCTGACTGTAAAATGTCTAACAACGTTAATAAATACATGCAGGAAAAGTTTCTCAGTTTAATTATTACTCTAATGTAAGTCACGATACGTCCAGCAGGTGGCAGATTTGAGTTCAAACACTACGTGAGAGAAATTTGGTGACGTGTGCAAACAAACGCTCCAATCAGCGCGCACTTGTGAGCAGAGGAATCTTTTCAAACATTTGGTTCGGTGTGAAAAATAACAGCCGTGTTGTGCGGTTACTGTGTGTCTTTATGGTTTAAGTAACAAGCTGTGGGTTTGGTCTTTTAGTTTGTAGTTGCTATGCTTTATTGTGCGTAAAACAAACTTAGACTTTTACTCGATGTGTCCCTGAAGATCTTTTTTGTCTTCGTGGCTCAATGGATTCTCACATCATCACACCAGGTCCTTATCGAGCCACTAAACTGGTAAGAGGAAACTAAACACGCTGATTCGGTTATGTTGCATGCTTGCTGTTTTTAAGAAGTTAGACTGAAATAACGTCCTTTTAAATAAAACCTTGGGCTATGCACGTGGTAATGGGTTTTGTTGGGGGTATGGGAGATGTGGTAGCTTAGTGCTTATGGTGCTGGAATACCAATCAGAAGGTCATGGATTCGAATCCCAGGTCCACCAAGCTGCCCCTGAGCAAGGCCCTGAACCCTGAATTGCTCAGTTGCATAAAAATGAGCTAAAATGTAAATGTGTTGTGCTGTAAAGGGTCACTACATGGAAACCATCAAGCCAGGTCCTCATCATCATTTAGTCTTTGTAAATCTAAACAACTACTTCTTTTTTTTTTTTAATAGTGGAATGAAGTGACTAAGCTTTTCCGTGCTGGGATGCCTGTGAAGAAGCATCGTCAACACTTGAAGGCTTATACGAACTGCTTCACCGCCACCGCAGCTGTAGACTGGTTACACGACCTCCTCAGGAACAACTGCAACTTTGGTCCCGATGTCACCAGGCAACAGACTGTACAGCTTTTAAAGAAGTTCTTAAAAAATCGTGTCATTGAGGATGTAAAAGGACGATGTGGTGTGGAGGACTTTGAGGACAACAGTCAGCTCTACAGGTAATCCAGATTAATACATATGCTGTGTTGTACACAGTTTCCATTCAGAAACTGTAACTTGCATTACATCATTTGGCAGACACCATTATCCAAAGTGATTTACATTGATCTCATTTATACAATTGAGCAGTTAAGGGTTAAGGACCTAGCTCCATGGCCCATCAGTGGCAGCTTGGTAGTTCTGGGATTTGATATCATTCATCTTCACTAACCTCTTTATCCTGGTCAGATTCGCAATGTGTCAGGAGCGTATGATGCACAAATGCACCCTGGATGAGACACCAGTCCATCACTACACAGTGTACACACACTCACACCTCAGTCACACATGGGAAGGTTTAGACTCGCTCAGACAAAGTACATGAAACAGGGAAAACATGCAAAACTCAACACATACAGAACCTCAGTGCTTAGGGGGTCCCTGCTGCCATTATGTTCTCACTGTAAAGGTTTTCTGCTTAGCATGGGAAGTAGGGCTGCACGATTTAGGGAAAATGTCATATTGCGATTATTGAGGTCAAGATTGCGATATAATAAACAAATGGTATTATGAGTTAACTTGCTTGGTTCTCAAGGAAAATGCACACACAGATTACAGATAATGCTGAAATTTGTATTTCTAAACTCAAACTAGCAACAACAACAAACAAATGCAAAATGTTTTCAAATTAAAATACAAAATAACACATGCTGATTATTGAAAAGCCCAAGATCAAAACTGTAGGTGTACAGTGTATATTTTAATATTTATATATATATATATGTGTGTGTGTGTGTGTGTGTGTGTGTGTGTGTGCGCGTGCGTGCGTGCGTGTAAATTACCAACTTAATGCAAGTTATACATGGTATTGCACACACCATTATATATGATATTTGGAGCAATATTACATGTAATTATTAAACTTGATTCCCTTACATATATATTTGCTTTTAAGCCAAATTATTACTTTTGATTATGAAGAGGTTTCAGGTTGGGGGTAAAGAGTTTTTTCTGTCACCACTTTTGAATAAGAAACAATATCAAGGTTGTCAAAACTCCGCGAATCACAAAAGTATCAGTGAGCAGTTGAGAACACTCGTTTAAACAGTGCATACACTCGAACTTGACTGCACATCACATTTTTTACTTTATTGATACTGCTTTTAATCGTAATGTAAAGACCGGTCATCGGGACATAAGCTGTCATGTACAATAAAAGCGCCTGCGCAGCGACAGGAAATGTCATTTAACACAAAAAGCCGCCTAGACGGTGGATGTGCGCTCAGGATTTATTTTTATTTATTTATTTATTTATTTATTTTTGAGCGGCGTGTGGACGAATTTTTTCTACGCACACACTATTTTATTTCTTGATAACAGACCGCTGCTAACTATAACACACCGATGCCATGAAAAACAGAGCGTTGGAATGGACACACAGGATTCTACCCGTAAAGACAGAGCGCACTATTTTCTTTAGCGGAAGCAATACAGTTGTTCAGCAGTTTCGTGTTGCAGCCACAGGCGTATGAGACCTGTAACTTGAGCAACAGCGCGAAGCCGCGAACGCGTTCTGAATATTTTAAAGGCGTAACAGTTGATGAAAAAACAGAGACAATTGTAGACGAAAATGAAGAGAGATTTGATCTTAGTTTTTATGTTATACAAAACATTTTAGTCTCGTCTTTTTTCGTCAACAATAATCCAGGGTTATTTAGTCTTAGCGTTTTTGGACAGTGGTGCAGTCTTGTCATCGTCTCTACTTAGTCATGAAAAAAAGGTTGTTGAACATATTTCGTCTCGTCTCGTCTGACGAAATTAACACTACATATAACAGAGGTAGCATTTTTTCTGGCCACCAGTTCAGTGTCCGTCTGCTCGGCATCCATCACCCGTTCCGCGCTACACACCGGAAAAAGTCACGACATGACATTTTTTTTATAATTAGCGGATAGCGGTGTATTGTATGAAATAGGCAAACAACTTTCAGAGAGAATGGGTTGTCATGTCCACATATGCATTTATTTATTAATTATTTATTTCATAAAATCGCAGCATTTTGCGTCATATAATCGCACAGGCTTGATCTCGCGATTGCGATATGATTAATCGTGCAGCACTAATGGGAAGCATGGTTGTGCAGTCGGTAGTGTTGCCACCCCATGACTCCACTGCATGTTTCTGTGCATGTTCTCTTGATTTTTAGATTCTTAGACTATCAGGTTTCTTCTATCTTTCAGGTAAAATAAACTATCCCTAGACTCTAATTTCTACCTCATAGCCAGTGTTTGTGGGACAGGCTCTAGATCTGCTATAATCCCGAAGAAAAAAGTCTCTGAAGGTTAATAAACAGATTAATGCATTGAAATGTTTTGCAGGTTTCCACCATCATCACCACTCAAGCCGATCCCTGCCACTTCTCAAGGCACAAGGAAAAGGAGTTTGTCTTTGAAGGACAGAGAGGGCTTCTTCAAATTCAGGGGTTCCAAGAAATTCGATAAAGAAATCCAAGTGAGTGTTTAATGACTGTTTTGTTGACTTTCCATGTAAATAGTTTTCACAACAATCAAAATCTTGTTGCTTTTTGAAGGAAAATATAGCTCCAGCTGTAGAAGATACTTCCAACAGCTCTTCAGAAGAGGCTGCACACTGTAGAGAAATCACAGCGGAAGAAATTCAAGATATTTGGAAGAACGTAACATTAACACAGTAAGCTTTAGTTTTTTACTCAATTAAAATGTGATTTTGTCTGTGAACGATTGTGTAAGAAATAGAAAAATTAATAATAAAACTTTTTTTTTACCTTTTAAGTTTGCAGAAGTTATTGGGTTTACCATCTCTGGAAGATGTTTTAAATCCAGCAGATGTCAGTTCTCACTTCATCATGTATAACATGACCAAAGTAAACAAGCATGGCGTTGTTACCTTGGAGGATAAAACGGGTAAGAAAATCTGTTCTATATTTAAATACCATTGCTTATTGCGATCAAGTTTGTAATGTGATTCATGCTTATCTATATTTCACAATGGTTTTATTTACAGATGATCTGCCTCACTGGGTTTTGTCAGCCATGAAGTGTCTTGCAAACTGTAAGTATCATGGCAATTGTTATCTCTTATGTGCACACATCAAGAATAATCAGCGAAATACATTTACCTATACTTATGTGGTGATGCCTCTTTATTCTGTAGTCTCATCTGACTTGTACAATATTTGTCTAGAGACAAATATTGTTGAAAGCATGACGTGTCAACAACTCACTGAATAATGTTCAGCTATGGGAGATATGCTGGATGTTTTCTAATTCTATATTTGTGCATTTTTGTATCTTCTTTGCATTTTTAAAAGGGCCAAAGTTTGACCAGCCATCTTATCCAGGCTTTGAAAGGGACGTCTTCAAATCAGTGTCTGACTATTTCCACTGTCTTCCTCAGCCAATGCTGACCTTTCAGTACTATGAATTGTTTGTTAATGTTCTGGGTATGTATGAAACGTACTTGGGATCTTTTTTTAAATAGTTGTTTTTCTGTACCATCGGAAAAATAGGTTGCAATGTTGGATTCAGTTATAAATGGTTCTGTTGGGTCTGTTGTGTCTTTTGCAGAATAAGGGAAAACTACCAGAATGGTGCTTTATACTCAAGAAAATAATATATCAGAATTTCATTCCTCTAAATCAGCAATCTGGAAGCTTTTTAGTTAGCAGAATTAAGCAGATAAATCCCAGACCCCTTCCTCTTTTTTCCATTTTATTGCCAGCATTGTCTTGCACATTAGACATTTTTTCTTATTATAGGATTAATTTAATAATAATAACGATAATAATAATATAGCCATGTGCTGCTGATTAGCGCCCACATGTAAAAATAGATGATACTCATTTTGTTAATATAATTATTTTAATGATATTGGAAGACCTTTTTACATTCAGTCTTGACACCATTTCTATTATTTGAAATGGATCACATTGAAATCTAATTTTCTCCAGTTTATACTCTCATGGAAAAATTCACCCTGAATCTAAATATTTAGTAAGATGTTATTACCAATGGCATCCAACATTTATTTTATCAAATTAAGTATTGGCTTTTATTTTTAATAACAATAAAACCAAATAACATTATCCTGTGCTTGATATTCCTTTGATTAACATTGCTGATGTTTGGCGAGGGAGAAGAGAATCTCATTCTTGTTTGTTTTTAGGAGATTTATTTAAAAATTGCATTTAACTTCTTATTTACTTTCTCAGATGAAGAGCAGAAATTCCACGTGTAAAGAATTTAGCACCAACGTTGCAAAACACAGCACGAACATTGTAGTGTTTCAGGGTGAAAATTTCCATTTAGAAATTAGCATTTAGAGTCCTGAGAAAGTCTTAAGTGACAACCACTAGTTTTTGACAATGACATTAAATAGATAACATTATGTAAAAAATAATAATGGTAATATAACAAACAGAATTATAATGAGAGGGATGAAATAATGGCTAATTAGCAACTTCTCTTTTCACTAAAAGACAGAAAGTTGAAGTTGTTCAGCATTAACAGTTTACTCTTGCGATGGTGCTTTTGTTATTGTGTACTTTTTAAAGACTAACCCTCCTGTGTACCATGACTCTTCCCATTTTTTTCTCCCACAATCCTCGCCTGCTTGTTTGTTGTTGATATTGTCTTGTCTGATCCTTTGCTAGTTTTGTGCGGTTATGTCACCGCTCCCAATACTCGTGGAAAACGTAAAAACCTGGAGGAGCTGAGCTGTCCGCAGCCGGCTAAAGCCCCTCATCTGAACACTGCCAATGCTTTTAGATCCACCGAATGCCTCTTGCTGAGTTTGATAAGAAAGGAATCTTTTGAGGAGACTGACTCTCCTATGAAAGAGGTGTTTGAAACTAAAATTAAGACCCAGTTTGCAGGCTCAAGGATGCGCCCCATTGGACGTCCACCTAACAGGTTTCCACGCAGGAGTTGCTCTTTGGAAAGAATCCTTGATGAATCTGTAGATTCGGGCCCAAAATGGGAGTTCTTCAGGTCTGCTGATAGTCTAGCATCCCTGAGGACTAACAGCAATGACGGATCCTCCCCTGAAGGAAGTTCTCAAGCAAATGTGGAGACAAAGCCTGATGGTTCTTCCTCTATATCCTGTAACACCTCCTCAAGTGAGACTATTCCAAGTATAGAGACTTCTCAAAGCTCAAGCTCTCCTCTGTCCTCAGAATGTCAACCCACCAGTCAGAGAACTGCTAGGCCTCGGCCCAGAAGCATCGGAAACTGTCTTGATATACTGGAGCACAGAGAAATGTCAGCAAGTTGCTTTAGCATCAATGCTCCTGTAGCAGAAATTACCATGAGACCGGACTTGTCCTCCTCTACTGTTAGTCTTAGAGCGCATGGGTTGGTTCGTTTGCATGGAAGTTGCTTGGATGTCCGCACAGGGACAAGCAATAGCAGACGTTGTCAAAGCTCTCTGGACCTGTGCAAGCCTGTTGTGCCGTCTCGTCCGTCAATGTCTTCTGTTGCACGTCGCCTGAGTTCTGAACAAAGTAAGACCTGCATGTGTCTGTTCACAGCACTGTGAATGTTCTGCTTGTGTTGGTGTGGCTTGTGATTGCTGTGTGTATAACCTCGCTTTTAACATGCATGCATCTAACTTTTTTTATTTTATTTCCCTCACTTTTGCATGTTATTTTTCAAAACTGGTTTCAAATCGGGTATTGGGTTGAGTATTGGGGAGAAAAGTTTTTGTAAATGATCTGATTTAATTTTTTTAATACATCATAGCTTTATGATGTATGGACACATATTTTTATCCTCTGTTTTTAAAATGCTTTTAATTTTCATGTTCAAGATTCCATTTACCGTATACAAAAGGACCCATGAAATCTTTTGTAAAGCTGTGTGTTTGTGGAGAGAGATCACGCAAACCCAAAGATGTGTGTGTCTGAAGCTGAAATATAGGGTTTAATTTAAATTTTTTTAGCTCTTTGTATGAATGACATGCATGGAGTGAATCTGTGACTAAACTGAGATTGCTATTATCAATTTCTTTTTTTGCGTTTGCCCGTATGTGTTGTACTTTACTGTAAATCTTTCGACTGGGGTGGTTAACAGGCTTGTTGCAGCCTGCGCTGGAGCGTCTCGCCATCGAGGCACTACAGCTCTGCACTCTTCTTCTTCCTCCGGTTTCTCGCCGCAAACTGCAGCTGCTCCTGCGCATGATCTCACGCATGAGCCAGAATGTGGACATGCCTCGGTTGCATGAAACCATCGGTACACGCACACTGGTAAGGAACATCTGTGTCCTGTCACAGACATAGTTACAGTAATTTAACTAATCATATTTATACCAAATGAAATAAATGCTACATTCTTTCTACCTTTCATGAACATATTATATTTGTGTTTAATTACAGTATGCCCATGTTTTCTGTGTGTGCATGCAGATGGTGCAAACTTTCTCTCGCTGTGTGTTGAGCTGTGAGGAGGAAGTAGATCTGGATGAGCTCTTGGCCACCAAGCTGCTGTCGTTTTTAATAGACCATCATCAAGAGGTACTCCAGGTACCCATGTACCTGCGTAATGCTGTTGAACAACATATCGCCTACTTCACATCCCAGGTGACGAATCTCATCCTTTTTTTAATCGCTTCAGAAATATGTTCAGACTCAATTAGAATGAAATAGTTATACAGTGATTCCTCGTTTATTGCGGTTAATGGGGACCGGAACCCCTCGCGATAGGTGAAAATCTGCGAAGTAGGATTGGCCCTAAGTTTGACCTTTTCACTGATGGTCATCGTCTTCCTCTTCCTCTTGGGCTCACTAGAGGAAGCTTTCGCAGGGGCACGGTGCTTAGGAGGCATTGTAAGGGCTTAACGAAAAGTTAATTTCGAACACAATACGCGAGACACAGTTGACAGCGTGAACGAGAGTGACGAGATAGAACAAGGGAAGAAGCTGGGAGAGGATGCGATGATGCGCAGCCGATCAGCTCAGATCTCGCTCGGGGAAGCAATCATGTGCCTTGTCTGAGTGCCCGTGGGTATGTACAAAGCCTCTGAGAGAGTTTCTCTCTTTGTCTGGCATCCTGGGAAACCGTTTTTATTTTTATTTTTCGATGAATATTTTTGAAAAATCAGCTTTGCACTGAGGCTGCGAAACTTGAACCACGAAGTGGCGAGGGATTACTGTATATTGTATGGATTGTAAAAGAGACCGATGTCAGGTTTCTTAATCATCTATTGGTTTGCAGGCCTATAATGTTTATTTGTATGAAATTAAGAAATCCTTTATCGTGTAACCCATAGAGTAATAGAGAGGAGTTTTAGGAAAAACACCTAGTATTTAGAGATGCAGGTTGTAGAGTCCAAGCATTAATGCAAAGAAAGGGTAAACAGAATTGAACTTGGTTCTACATTTCTCATCTATGTTTTGTTCCTCTAAAATGAAGAAAGTACAACATGCACAACGAATGCATAGAGTTAAAATGGACTCTGAGTCAGTCACAATAAACTGGGTAAAGAGTGTGGGAATGTGGGGACGTTCTCTAAGAGGTGCATGAAGCACAACAGAATTTACTGAGTTGCATGGTGATGAAAGGAAGGAAGGAGAACTCCTTATTTCAATGTAGGAATAGCAAATAGAACTGATTTTGTACCATTTTGTATTGAGACAAAATTACTGGGGGGGGGGGGACGTGTCATTATTTATGAACTTCTTCATGAATTATTTATGAAACAATTTCTTACTGAAAGTATTCTTGAAATGTTTAATTGTGTATATCACTATGAGAAGCTTTTGTATCAAACTAGTTTTTAAATTCACTAAAACCACTGATTAAATGCTACTTTATTTTTTATTGAACCTCTGTGGTTTACAGTACATCATCCACACTGTGTGTGTTTACTGGGTGTCAGAGAAAGAGAACGTGTAAGCCTGCAGTATTTAAGCTGTCTATTAAAATGGCTTCACATGTAAGAAAGACTTGATATATTAATGATAAAATGATATAGTTTTCTGTAAATAAATCCATTGTACAGTAATATAATCATATTGCTGTGCAAGAAGCAAACATAAAACACACGAACCATCTTCACTGTTCAGTCGGAAGGCTTTATCTTGTACTGAAAAAAATGATAGTGATGCCTCTTCAGTAGGATTTGATTCTGTCCAATTTCTTTCTCCTTGTAGAAGAGACACCCTCTTCCATCCTACTCATTCTGCAAACAGATCAGCACTCAGGAGTTTGAGGAACAGAAGCTGTCGTTGTCTCAAGCAGCTGTTGCAGAGCTGCTGGAGAGCATCATCAAGGACAAAGGCATGTCGGTCAAGGAGAAGAAGAAGAAACTTAGACTGGTAATGACACAACAAATGCATTTCCCATTAAACTTTGCTGACAATGGAAATATCAGAATGGTTGGTTGTATTTATAGACATGCATCAGAGTCCTAAAAATTGTCTTCTCAGTTTCAGAAGGAATATCCTGACATCTACTCTCGCCGTTTTCCCAACACAGAGAGCGAGGCACAGCTTTTTGCAGATAAACCAAAGATCAAACCACCAATGTTGATTGGCATGAGGAAAGCTAAAGCATTTAGCCTTCGCAACTGAGCGTGGTGTTGTGTGTACCTGAGCGTTATGTGATTTTTGTCATGAATGCTTTAGAATTATGGGATTATGTCATTCTTTGGAGTTACACGGAAGCTCTCACTGTTAGGGGTCAAACAAATTTCAGCTATTTCTGTGTTTGTATTTGTTCCCCTAGTAAGAGCAGGGAAAGCAAACGGTCCACATGACTGGAAGTTATACATTTTCCTGGGATTGAAGTGTTATGTCATGCCTTTTAAGGGAAGACAGTTGTTTTTATGATGTTTTTCTTGCTTTATATATTTGTTATTTATTCTATGTACATGTTTGCCTTTCATTTTTGGGAGCTTCAAACTTTTGGGAGTTTCATTTTCCAGATTTGAAAAACAAAGGACAATTCGGGCTTGGTTTTATTGTCAGTTTTAAGCATTTTCTTCATAATATTAACTCTGGAGCCTTTGGGAAACTATTTATTTCTAATTGGAACCATAGGTGAGTAGAAATGTATTTGAAATGTTTACAAAAGGATTAACAGCTATTCATTTAAGCATCGTCGCTTAGAAACCAAATGAAGGTGTCTTGTTTTTATAACGTTATTTGTTGGTCTTTTTTAATTTATACATTTTCAGCGTTTCCCATTTTTTCATGTAACCGTTTTAGTTTGTCTGATTGTTCTATATAAATTCATGCTCAACTGACATTGCAATTCCAGTATAGTTGTGTGAAGACAAAATTCACACTCATGCTCTAGTGGGTTTTTCCATATAAGTTATTCAATCAGTTTATACCAGGTCTAAGCTTTATGATAGGATGCATTTTAAGTGAACATTTTGTTTCAACCCACAATGCAATAGAAACGATTTTTGCACTATACACATACTTGTCTACTTAATGACATCAGAACTGTTTATGTACCCATTTGGAGATTTTAGCCTGACACCCTAGGAATTTATGCTATGCAATAAAAGAAAATAAAAAAATGTTTGTGCTTTCTGCTTTAGCATCAACCAACATGGGGTTACTTAGGAAACAATGATTTAAATGATATTCATGCACAGAATATTTGATATCTTATTTACCCATTTTGTATGGTGTGGAAAAAAGCTGTTACATCTATCCAAAGCATATAGCAACCAATGTCACCGAGATTTTAGAGAGAGAACAGAGAAACAGTCTATTTCAAATTTCACAATTAACACATACTTCATAGAATTTTGTGAATTTTATAATAGAAGTCTTAATTTGTCACATATACTTTATAGCATATAAAGAAATTATTTCTTCGTATATCACAACATTGGTGTAAGAGCACGTCGTCATGTGTGTGTGTGTGTGTAATTGTGTGTGTCCAAAGCATGTGATGTTTACAAATCCTTTGACACCATTCATATATATGATCTGGATCTGAGAATGTTCTTGTAAAAGCTGTTTCCATCAGGTATAATTCCAACATAGCTAAATGTCAGTCGTAGCAAGGGTCTCGTGCAAATTTTACCTAGAACTATTTCAGCTATTGCAAGTGAAGTCATCTTATTCTGTGTAGACATTATCAGTGGTTCCCACACACTAATTTTACACTATTTTTCTTTAGATTTTTCCAGCCAACCACACAATTGAAAGAACAATCACATGGATCTGTGGTCTTTCCTGATTCCACAAACAAGGGAGTGGATTTTAATAGCTGTTTTGTAAATACTGAAAGGCTGCATAATGCACCACCTTCTGAAATCCTCCTGTTCTCTTCTTTCTCATGTCTTGAAAAACACCAGTTTCAGTCAGAACTGTTGAATCTGCCCTCTTCATATTAAACACAATGTACACAGGAGGAAAGAGTGGAAGATATTTGGAAGTTAAATGTATGAGGGATCTCTTTATTGTTACCATGGGATGCAAAATGTTAAATGTACAGCACACCTATTGGAAAGAGCCTATGTAGAAGTTCCTCTAATTTAACACATTACATAAACCTCAAATGTGTATATGCTTGGAGAAAGGGCCACTAGCAAGCAAAGGGCAACATTTTCAAATCTCCTAGAGACTTTGAACTTTGGTTCAAGAGAGTAGCATGTGTAAGTAGGATAACATTTTTAAACTTTATTAAAACCAGAATTTTATTTAACAGCCTGTTCCTGCATTTTATCCACAGGACAAATTGTAATATTATTTGTGTACAGAAAAATTCATGAAGCAATATTAGTAATTGCAACTCAGACTTTTAGAAAGAAATGTTCATATTCAGCACCATTAATGTTTCTTCAGTTGTCCTGAGTTTTGAAAATTAGTAAACTCTCTGTAGAAAGACAATAATGAATAATTCCCAATCAACAAAAGGGTTCAATTAAACCCCGTTAGTAAGTCAATGATGATCTTTAACTATCCAAAAACTATCCCTTCTGATTAGGATCATATGTACAATAGTCGCTAAAAAACTATTTTATCGGCTCTGATTCTGAATGATGACTTTTTAGTGTTAATCACACAAAATAAATTTACATTTAAAGAGATGAAAGTGAATTAAAATGAATTAAATTTAAATAATATCCTTAACAGACATGAACCATAATAATGCCTTCAACCTAATCATGGAGCACAGTCAAATTTCCCTCTAAATATTAAAGAGAAAAATCAATGTAATTAGTATCAAAGAGCTCATACTAAAAGAGTACATACCATGAAAATGTTTTTATCGGCAAAGTCTTTCAAAATACTGAGTGCTAAGCACTTGATTTTCACATAGAAATCTATCAAAAACATGACTCCTGGATAGTTTTCAAGTAGCCTAAACATTTTAGTGAACTCATTTCAGATGTTGAGATGTTACATTCGAAGAGGGATAGATTTTGGCTTTCCTCGAGACAGCTGGTACTCCTGTTGCTTGATGATTTTTAAACATTTACCCAGCACCTAATAACAAAACAAAACAAAAAAAAACAGCCAAATTTCAGTGCTACATAAAACAATTATATACGCTACATGGCCAAAAATTTTGTTTATACCTGACCTTTGTGTGTTCCCAAAACTGCTGTGACACAAAATATGGAAGCATATTTCATTACAATTACCCTTTACTGGAAATGAGGGACACAAAGTGTGTTCCAGTATGATAATGACACTGTGCACAAAGTCAGGTCCATGAGGTCCACGTTTACCTGGTTTCGAGTGGCCTGTGCAGAACCCAAACCCCAACCACAATGAACACCTTTGGGATGAACTGGAATGCTAACTTCAACCCAGGCCTCCTCATGTGTAATCAGTGCCTGACCTCACTAATGCTCTTATGGCTGAATGAGCAAATCCCCACAGCTTTGTTCCAAAGCCTAGTTGAAAGCCTTCCCAGAAAAGTGTAGATTAATATAACGGTAAATAAGGAATAAATCTGGAATGGGATGTTTATAAAGCACATATGCGTGTAACGTTAAGATTAACTGTGAGTTGCAATGATCTTTTAGCACCAGTGTTCATATAACTAACACTTAAAGAAGTTGAGTTTTTGGGTAAGTAATATATGATATGATATGACCTGCATATGAAGCTATTTAACATATTATAAAAGTCAGTATGAAACAATAGCAGACAGTTTGTATTATCGTTGTGTTTTACCTTCCTTGTGTCTTGTGGAAGAATCACTCCATCGTCCCACAGTCTGCCTGATGAAAAGAATGCTGAGCTCTCTTCTATTAGCCTTCACATCAGATATGAAAAACAATAATCAATCACTTACTAATATATTTATCTTTTTACAATGCAATATACAGTAAAGCAAATTGTGAAAGTTTTACAACTACTGAAAATTTTATTTTTACAACCTTAACCACCAAGACGTCTCAGAGTACTGTACAACAGAAGTCACAATTAACATGTATATTACTTTAAATTAAAGATATTTTCTGGTTTCTCCACAATTCCCCTGTTAGAAAATAAACCAGGAAGGATGGATTATTACACAAGATAATAGTCAGCTACGTAGCAAGGAAGTTATGTGTAAGGGTGTCTCTTACTGCTCATTAATGTGCATGGCCTCCTCTTCATCCTGCACCAAACCACCAGCATGGCCTGGAGCTAAAATGGACACTCTAGCATTGGGCCACAAAAACAGGAAGTTGGGGTCAAAAGCCCGTCCACACTATAACATTAAGGTAGAGAAATTAATATTTATTTGTGTGCAAGTAAATTGTTATTTGCAGTACACTAAATCACCATTTTGTGCTACTAACCATGACATAGCTGTCACCACCGTGGCAGCCTCCGATGACCACTGTGATCTTAGGAATAGATGCACAGGCCACAGCAGACATCATGGATCCCTGAGCTTTGAGTATCATTGTGTTGGACTCTGCCTGGGACACAGAAACATAGAATGTATTAAATCCATAAAACACCTTATAGCCAAAAGATGTGGCTTTACTATATTACTGTAATGCTCATATGTAAGTCTAACTGTTGGATATATTGGATCCAACAGGCTCAAATCTGTTCCAGCAGAACAATGAGCATGTGGCCTAGGTTTAAAGAAACACTGTTATAGTGCTCTGGAATTTGAGTGGCCTACACAGAGAGCTGACCACAACCTCACTGTTCATCTGAGGCACTGACTGCATGCTAGGTTTTCTCTCCTGACATCAGTGCCCAACCCACTAATACTACTGCAGCTGAATGCGCACAAATCCCCACAGCCACATCCCAAATTCAAGTGGAAAGCCTTTCCACAATTAGTGAAGGTAAGAATATGAGTAAAAGGGGGACTAAATGCAATGTACAACAAACACTATAGGTGTGGTGTTCATAAACATTTGACCACATTGTGTACATACATCCTATCCGAGTTCAGTTTGAGTGGTCTTTTTTTTTTTAATATAACTCTTCATTGGCTTAATTCTTTTATATATTTAATAAATGTACACCGTACATTAGCAGCTTCATGAGAAAATTCCTCTACTGTAGCAGTTTACAGTGTCATCACAAGAGCTTGATGCCTAATAGGAATTTCGTTTACTGACATTTAAGCTGTACCTTATCTTGAGAAAGAGTGTGCACAGACTCGGGGGCTGTGTTCTGGAGGAAGATGAGAGGAATGTCTCTCTGCTCACAGAGCTGAACAAAATGGCTTCCTTTCAGACAGGCTTCATATGTTAGCTTGCCGTTATTGGCGACAATGCCAACCAAATGTCTAATAAAACAGAAATAAAAACATGGTGTTGGTAGTATTCACAGAAAAAGACTCATCCACCACATCTGGACAGGATAGTATTTAATGATAGATTATTTTGGTTTATACATTTGGTCTGTGTAAAAGTAATTACCCCATAATTACCCTTCAATTTTGGCAAATCCAGTCACAAGCGTGGTTCCATAGCGAGACTTAAACTCCTGAAAACGACTGCCATCAATCAGCCGACTCACAATCTAAAAATATAAAAAGACAACAGGAAAAATTATTCCTGCAATTTTGATGTGTGTATATTTGAGTATGTGTAAATCTCACCAGTTTGACATCCATGCTAAAATTGTAGCTCCTTGGTGCAAGACCCATAAGCTCCTCAGGATTATACAGGGGCTCCTCAAACTCAGCACAGTCCTCTACTGGTAGTTTGAAGTTTAGTGTGGAGATTATGTTCCTGGTACACTCGTATGCCTCATGTTCCACATCAGCAAAATGATCAACGCAGCCACTCACCCTGGCAAAAGAGTAAACTAATGCATGAGAAACAATAGCATCTAATCATTTCAAACTATATTTAAGATTCATGCAAATATGGCAGTAATTACAAACACAGTTTAAAATTATTATAAATTGATGAGGAAAATGAACATTGGGAAAGCTATTTAGCACTTAAAAATTGCTATTGTTTCAATGTTTTAGGGCTATAATTATCACAATAGTAGCTGAATGACTGACAGCACATAGTAAAATAAACAAATAAAATCACTCTGGCTCTATGCAACGCATTTAACTGCGATCACCTACTATCCAAGTTGTTATAGATTATTTGTGAAGTTATTATAGTTATAAACCTTGTTAAAGCTCAATAACCTACACACAGTACATAAAAAGACATAACAGCAAAAATAATAAAAGTAGTAAAAAACAATGAGTAACTTGAACTTTAAGCAAATGAATAATCCAATTTTTAATAATTTAATGAAGTTAACTCTACACAGATATTAAAGAGAGATATATTATATTCAATTAACAGAATGCTTTAGTAAATCACTCACTCTGAGTGTAACTTGGCCCCTCCAAGATCCTCAGGAGTTACTTCTTCACCTGTAGCAGCTTTAACAAGAGGAGGGCCACCTAAAAATATGGTCCCTATCCTGTGCACAATGATGGCTTCCTCTGCCATAGTAGGGACATAGGCTCCACCAGCAGTGCATGACCCACAGACCACTGCCACCTACAGGCACAAAAATAACACCAGGATCTGAAAAGAGCTATTTAAAAGCCTCTTATTACATTTAATTTAATGGCTATAAAACCTGCATACAAAAAACTCTCTCTATATACATATATACACATATATACGTGTATATATATATATATATATATATATATATATATATATATATATATATATATACGTGTATATATATATATATATATATATATATATACGTGTATATATATATACGTATATATATATACACGTATATATATATACACGTATATATATATACACGTATATATATATATATATATATATATATATATATATATATATATATATATACACACACACACACACACACACACATATACGGAGAGAAAGAGAGATTTCGTAGATATTTTTTAATAATATATAAAATATATCATACCTGTGGAATATTCATTGCTGACATTATAGCTTCGTTGTAAAATACACGTCCACCATGGTTCTTATCAGGAAATATATCTGACTGTTGAAAGAATTTTTAGAACTGTGATTACACAGTTCTATACTTGTGGTGTTATATTGACAGAAGAGCTTTGGATTTTTACAGTGCAGTTTACCTGAAGAGGTAAAAATGCACCCCCACTATCAACTAAGTACACACAGGGGAGCCGATTCTGTATGGCCACTTCCTGGGCCCGAAGCTGCTTCTTTACTGTAATAGGGTAAGCTGTGCCCCCTTTTACCGTGGCATCATTAGCGGTGAACACACACCACAGCCCATTTATTTTACCAATACCTAAAAAAAAAATCATTGTATAATGAGAGAAAAAGGGAGAACAATGTACAGTAAATAGATGAATCATGATTTATTTCTATGTTCTGCTGTAAATGATTAAAACTGGGTCCTTCTTTTTTCAAGTTCTACACTGTTGTTGTACAAAAAACTGTTGAAATCAAGTTATCCTTTTTATTTATTTATCATGTGCATTTTAAGAAAGTGTGACAATAATTGAGGGCACTGTATAGGCTAGTAGGCTTTCAGACTGGGCAAACTAAAATTCTGATTTATTTTACACCACACATCATAGCCAGCTAGCATTACATGCATGTTTGAAAAAAGCTAGGTATGGGTGGAAAATTCTCAGGCCTGTTGGTGAAATAAAATACCTGTGAGACAGCCAGCAGATGGGATATCCCCATAGGGTAAACCCAGTCCAGCAAAAGGAGACAGTTCTAGGAAATCATCATCATCCAACAGCATGCGCAGCCTGTCTCTGACAAGAACCTTCTTGTTTCTTTGTGTATGTCGGGCAATGGCGTTTTCCCCACCTGCCTTTAACACTTTCTCCTTAAGCTCTAGATACCTAAACACAAACAAAATCTCACTTTAATCAGGTGCTGAAATCACTGATTTAAAATTCATAAAACTCTGAAATCCTTTATCCCTAAAAAAACATTTACTAAATAGGTAAACCTTTATACAGACATTGGAGGAATTGTTTTAGATTGACACATTTAGTCAGAAATCTGTTACTACACTAATGTCTGTGTAGAAGAAGCATAATTGGGTGGATTTTATTTCAAATTGGTTGACAGTAAATCATACTTCTACTACCATCAAAACGTATGAGTATCTTACACTTATAATTGTAAATCACTTACTGATTTTATTTAGCACATTTCCTACCCTGACATTCATGGCTTCATTACTGCAACATACTGACAGCGAGAAAACACTCATGTGACTGTGAAGCTGGAACAGGATGGTATAAATGTAAATAAAGGTAAATAAACAGGCTGTCTAGTGTGATTATCTTCATCATACCTTTGCTGACATGCCTGGCTGTACTGTAAATTTGCTTCAAATATATGTCTGTGAATAAGCTGAAATGCATCATCTAATACTGGAAATGCACTTGGCAGACTTCTTCTGCATACACTTGAGCTTATGCACTGGTGAAACACTGCCTGATGTGTGTGCATGCGCTGTAGACTGTGTCTCAGGTACTTCAGTCCTATGGCTGAGCTGAAATCAGGACACTTGTTTTCTATGGCCCTTGACAGTCTTCTGGTGCATAATTGGATTGTGAAGCATATCCTTCCATTTGCTCGAAAGAAGCTGGCAGAAATAAAAACACACAACGTTATTTACATCACAGCGACTTTCACAATAGTTCCTGAACTGTCAAATGGATTCACTGAAGGTTTCTGCTACCGGAAATCAAATAACACTTGAGCTGAACCGTCATTTATATCATCAAAGTGTGTCAAAGGTCAATTGAGTTTTGCAAACAAAAAAAAAGGCCAAAAAAACAAACATACTTGAATAAGCGGCCCATACGCATAATTTATCCGTCATGAATAATTATCTTACCTTGATATACAAAGATACATTTCTACAAAAGTCCAATGTTATTTTATTTCTGCGCCGTGATACATTCAAACATGTCCGGAGGGGAAACAAAACATCACTCGGAACGTTCCGGGCAATGAGAGCATGACCAATAGAGAGCAGTGTTTCCTAGTGAAGTGTTTCACAGCTTTAATACAATAAGAATGGCGCTTGGGCGTCGCACGTAATCAGCTATTAGTTTGTTTTTAGTTTCCGAAACGTTCTCAGAATATATGTTTTCTTCTCCATTTGATTTTTATGGCCCTGAGAACATTCTCACAACGTTCCCTTAACTTTTAAATAACCTTATATAACCTCTGTGAGCGTGTACAGTGAATCTGTGTACAGTTACACGGTGTAGACTCATGACACGCCTTTCAGAGCGTGACGTAACACCTCTCAATGTTGCTCCTCCCTCTGAACCTCTGGTTGGTTTAAGTGCAAAGATGGCGTCCATCATGGAGGGGCCGTTGAGCAAGTGGACTAATCTTATGAAGGGCTGGCAGTATCGTTGGTTTGTTTTGGACTATAACGCGGGACTATTGTCATACTACACTGTAAGTAAGATCCCAGCAAAAGGCACTACGTTATTCG
The DNA here is from genome assembly GCF_022655615.1 of Tachysurus fulvidraco. Taxonomy (NCBI): domain Eukaryota; kingdom Metazoa; phylum Chordata; class Actinopteri; order Siluriformes; family Bagridae; genus Tachysurus; species Tachysurus fulvidraco. Next base: position 10,683,850 of record NC_062531.1, on the reverse strand, counting down.
GGAGGGTCATTTGGGGGTAAAAATCAAGAACAGATGAACACTTGAGTTAAGAATCTCAGCTGGTTTGGGCGGGGTTTTTTGAGTGACAAAGAAAAGGAACCAATCACGGACTTTACTACGGGGCACGTTAGCCAATAAGCAGTCAGAACGAGGTATGTTGTGCCATAGAATTTTAGCGAGGCTTCGACGCATTTAATATGTTATGGCTGGATTGTGTTATTATAGAGACTGTAAGGGTGGTGGTCTCAGCCTCCTGGGACACGTTTTGTCTGGTCTGCACGGCTAACACATGACAAACAAAATACATTCTCCAGCCTCCAGACATGTCACATGTATAATGTAAATATATGTCAGTGCAATAGAGTATTTAACGTTAGAGTAGAGATAACAGCTTAATGCTAAGTTGATTGCTAATAAAGCTAGCTAGGTGTAAAAGTGATGAGAAAAGCAAGCTGGCTATAGGATTACTGCTTCCTTTTGTATGTTCATGTTTATGATGTTTTTATCATATCTGTGTTCACTGTTATTAGAGATATAGGAAATGTGTGGTTGTTTTTTTTTATTTATAATGAACTGTGAGAATCATGTTCAGTGTCTGTGAGCATGCAGTGCTGAATACCTGATTCACCTAGAATGGGAAAGTCATTCAGGGTTAGATAGATAAAATGTAGAATAGTGGATGACACAAGCATTTCTGACTAAACACAATCCGAATAAAAGCTGCTGTAAGGTTTAAAACACAGATCTGACAGTGCCTAAGTAACTCAGGTATGCCTTTTGTGTATATATCTGTTGCTATGCCTAAATTTCTGCCCCAGTATAATAAAAAAGAGGCCATCTTAAGACCTCTGCTCTCCATATATTATTTTGGTGGTTGACCTTTTACAGCAGTGACTGTCGGCTAGTTTAATCAAGTCGCCAACTTTATTAATCCATCTTGTAAGTGCACAGGTAGTGCCTACAGCTTGTTGTTTTTATGCATTGTTTGTGGTATTTATCCTTACGTCTTTCATTCCTATCCGTTTCTAAGCAGGAGTGTGTGTACTGTTAGGGAATCTAACATTGACAATGAGATAAGCAACACACTGCTGCTACTGATACATCTGTACCACATCGACACCTTGGTAGATCCCTCTTTTGTGTTCGGTCTCATTGCTGAACTGTGGATGGTCCACAACATAAACAGTGCCTTCAGTAGGTCTGTTAGAGGAGCGTAGGACAGTAGGTGCTAAAGTTGCCATCCAAATCCGGCTTGAAGGACCATTATCTCTTGAGTAGTGGTGACTCAGTGGTTTAGGCTCAAGGTTACTGCTCAGAGGGTCAAGGTTTCACCCTCGCACCCCAAGCTGTCACTTGGCTCTCACCCTACTTACAATAAGCTGGGATGTGTAGAGAGACGTATTTCTATGTATTGTAATATGACAAGTAATAGCTTTCTTATTCTGGTCAGAAAGATGGTCCCTTTGCAGGAATGAATCAGGTTGTGTTGGTAGATGAAGCAATTAAATAAATGTCAGATATCAGGATGTATCAATAAATGTCATAGATGAAAAATTAAATAGAAAAACAGCTCTAGACTGTGAACTAATCAGTGCACTAGACGCTAGTGTTTTCTACAGTAGCTGTCTTTGACATTGTACTGGGATTGAACACTGTTGAAACAAATTACTCCCGTCAGGATAGAAATGTGTCCTATAATTAATGGTATGGTCAAAATGTGTTTTTGCATTGTTAAATCAGTTGTTTAAGGGAGGGGTAGCATGTTGCAAATTGCTCTATTCAATTGCAGTGCAAACCCCTGTCAGATCCAGAGATCCTTGTGAATAATGTGGTGGACTAATCTTATTCCTAAGCTCTGTTCCCATATATACAGTATGAGCTTAGTGTTAACTTCTCAGGCTTTTTTTCTTTTCAGCTCAGAAGTAGGCCTTCAATTATTTTGTATGTATGTCCAATAGGATATTAGGTCCATCACCAAAAAGCTCTGCTAGTTTGCAGCGATATTCTTTGTTATTTGAGCTGTTTGTGGGATAATGATTAAGATGACCAAATGCTTATATGCCTTGAAGTACATGACTAATGAAACTAGACATGCATCCATCATCGAGAATTAACTAGAATGTTACTGATGGGTC